>NC_084623.1:4417755-4465255 GCF_033978795.1 Nerophis ophidion | reverse complement strand
AAATATTAGAAGCTCTTGAAATGCAAATAAATCATATCAAATAAATAATTTTAAATACAAATATTGACACAGTTTAGATAGAGAGTCAGTTCCCTAATTAATTAAAAATAAAAATAACACCAATTTTTGAATTAATTAATTTGAAAGATAATTTCAATTTTTTTATTAGTATTAAACATTTGCATTTTCATACAAGCAACAATTTTGACACACGACGTTTTGCAGTTACATAATTGTAATAACATTTGTATTATTCCCTTTTTAAAGGGGGGAGGGACAGTAAAATGTAAAAAAACACATTAAAAAATGAGAATAAAATGTACAAAACTGACATTTTTTTGTCTCTATATGGATATATTATAGTAAACAAGGATACAGTATAGTAAACAAAAAATATCATAATGGTCCCTGCATTTTTTTACTTTTCAGTATTTAGCCATTGGTGGAAAAATTTAGAAACCCCTGACCTAAAATATTTGAAACTCTTGAAATTAAAATAAAATGTAAAAAAAAAAAAAAATATTGACACAATGCAGTTAGTTCAATAAAAATAAAAAATAAAAGTGATACGAGTTAATACATTTGAATTCGAATTTATTTGACTTTCCAGTATTCGGCTATCGGTGGAATAATTTTGGACACGCCTGATCTAAAATATTAGAATTGCTTGAAATTAAAATAAAATACAATTAAAAATTATTGACACAGTTTAGCTAGTTAGTTAGTTATTTGTTTAGTTAGTTAGTTAGTTAGTTAGTTAGTTAGTTAGTTCAAAATAAAAAAAATGCTCAGCGGTTTAAGCGGGCGTTTTAGCTCGGTTGGTAGAGTGGCCGTGCCAGCAACTTGAGGGATGCAGGTTCAATTCCCGCTTCCGCCATCCTAGTCACTGCCGTTGTGTCCTTGGGCAAGACACTTTACCCACCTGCTCCCAGTGCCACCCACACTGCTTTAAATGTAACTTAAATATTGGGTTTCACTATGTAAAGCGCCTTGAGTCACTAGAGAAAAAGCGCTATATAAATATAATTCACTAAAATAAATATAATTCACAATTAATTAATTTGAAAGCTAATTTCCAAATAATTATTAATATTAAAATTATATAAATAGACAGCGGTGCACGCTCGCCTGTATCGGTTGGGGACATCTCTACGCTGCTGATCCGCCTCCTCTTGAGATGGTTTCCTGTGGACGGGACTCTCACTGCTTTCTTGGATCTGCTTTGAACTGAACTCTCGCAGCTGTGTTGGAGCCACTATGGATTGAACTTTCACAGTATCATGTTAGACCCGCTCCACATCCATTGCTTTCGGTCCCCTAGAGGGGGGGGGGTTGTCCACATCTGAGGTCCTCTCCAAGGTTTCTCATAGTCAGCATTGTCACTGGCGTCCCACTGGATGTGAATTCTCCCTGCCCACTGGGTGTGAGTTTTCCTTGCCCTTTTGTGGGTTCTTCCGAGGATGTCGTAGTCGTAATGATTTGTGCAGTCCTTTGAGACATTTGTGATTTGGGGCTATATAAATAAACATTGATTGATTTTCATGAAGCAACATTTTTGACACACAATGTCGTGCAGTTACATATTTATAATTTTATTTTATTTTCTCCTTTTTTAAAAGGGGATACACATAATAACAAAAAATGCTGCGATGAGATGGCGACTTGTCCAGGGTGTACTCTGCCTTCCGCCCGATTATTGCTTAGATAGGCACCAGCGCCCCCCGTGACCCCAAAGGGAATAAGCGGTTTAAAACGGATGCAAAAATGCTGATTTTTTTTGTTGTCTTCATATGAATATAGTATCTGTTCTTAGCATTATTTTAAACAAAACATTTAAAAATGGCCCCCACATTTTTGACCCTTCCAGTATCCTTTGGTGGAAAAAGTAAGGACAACCCCGACTTACAGTAACAACTTCTGTTGTGATTACATTCCCAGCTATTTGTGTGCTGGGATCATTTGTTAGAAAGGACAGCAGGCAGTCCGGGGACGGCCGTAAGTAAGGTGGTGAGCTGTGAGGGGCCCCACTTCCTGTTACTTTGCTGATCCAATGATGGAGGGGCCGCTGCGTGCTGAGCATCCTCCGAGAGAACAAAGCCAACATTCATCTTTGTGTTTACTGTACTTTGTGACGGCAGCTGAAGACCACGGAGACGTCCTTGCAGCACACATCAAGACATCCACCGTCCTCTTTCTTTTATGCAGGTTTGTCCCTAATTCTTTGTTGGACATCACTTACCCAGAAGCAGAAGTTGGTAAATAAAAAGAGAACACAATGATTTGCAAATCCTTTTCAACTAATATTTAATGGAATAGGCTGCAAAGACAAGATATTTCATGTTAACACTGAAAAATGTTGTTATTTTTTGAAGATATTAGCTCATTTAGAATTTGAGGCCTGCAACATGTTGCAACAAAGCTGGCACAAGTGGCAAAAAAGACTGAGAAAGTTGAGGAATGCTCATCAATTGTGAGGCGGCATAGCTCGGTTGGTAGAGTGGCCGTGCCAGCAACTTGAGGGTTGCAGGTTCGATTCCCGCTTGTGCCATCCTAGTTACTGTCGTTGTGTCCTTGGGCAAGACACTTTACCCACCTGCTCCCAGTGCCACCCACACTGCTTTAAATGTAACTTAGATATTGGGTGTCACTATGTAAAGCGCTTTGAGTCACTAGAGAAAAGCGCTATATAAATATAATTCACTTCACTTCACATCAAACACTTATTTGGAACATCCCACCGGAGAACAGGCTCATTAGGACCAGGTGGGTGCCATGAAATGCTCACTCATTCACAAACAAGGATAAGGTGAGGGGTCACCGCTTTGTCAACAAACGCCTCAGCAAATCGTCCAACAATTTTAGAACAACATTTCTCAACCAGCTAGTCTAGGGATTTCACCATCTACGGTCCGTAATATCTTCAAAAGCTTCAGAGAATCTGGACAAAATACTGCAAGTAAGCCATGATATTACGGACCTTCGATCCCTGCATCAAAAAGCGACATCAGTATGTAAAGGATATCACCTTATGGGCTCAGGAAGACTTTAGAAAACCACTGTCAGTAACTAGAGTTGGTAGCTACATCTGTAAATGCAAGTTAAAACTCTACTATGCAAAGCCACAGCCATTTATCAACAACACCCAGAAATGCCGCCGGCTTCGCTGGGCCTGAGCTCATCTACAATGGACTCACGCAAAGTGGAAAAGTGTTCTGTGGTCTGACGAGTGCACGTTGCAATTTTTTTTTTGTAAACTGTGGACATTGTGTCCTCTGGAACAAAGAGGAAAAGAACCATCCGGATTGTTTTAGGCACAACATGTAAAAGGCAGTATGTGTGATGGTATGGGGGTGTATTAGTGCCCAAGGCATGGGTAACTTACACATCTGTGAAGGCACCATTAATGCTGAAAGGTACTTTTGGAGCAACATATGTTGCCATCCAAGCAACGTTATCATGGACGCCCCTGCTTATTTCAGCAAGACAATGCCAAGCCACTTGTTACAACAGCATGGCTTCATAGTAAAAGAGTGCGGGTACTTTCCTGGCCCGCCTGTCTCCCATGGAAAATGTGTGGCGCATTATGAAGCGTAAAATACGACAGTGGAGACCCCGGACTGTTGAAGGACTGAAGCTCTACATAAAACAAGAATAGGAAAGAATTCCACTTTCAAAGCTTCAACAATTAGTTTCCTCAGTTCCCAAACGTTTATTGAGTGTTGTTAAAAGAAAAGGTGATGTAACACAGTGGTGAACATGCCCTTTCCCAACTACTTTGGCACGTGTTGCAGCCATGAAATTGTAAGATAATTATTATTTGAAAAAAAAAAATAAAGTTTATGAGTTTGAACATCAAATATCTTGTCTTTGTAGCATATTCAACTGAATATGGCTTGAAAAGGATTTGCAAATCATTGTATTCTGTTTATATTTACATCTAACACAATTTATCCAACTCAAATGGAAACGGGGTTTGTAATTGAAATATGACATTCTGCTTGCTTATCAAGCACGTAAACCTCCAAAGTGAGATCTCCGCTGCAGCCTGGCAGGGAACCCGAGTGGAGTGTTAGGAGTTTCTAACATGGTGTCAGGCAGCTGCACTCAGCTGGAGGCCATCTTTTTTTTCTTTTCTTTTCTTTTTGTCTAACAGGAACTGCAGGGGAAGTCTGCAAAGATTGTGCTTCAGGACTTTGATGGCCGGAAGAGACTTCACCTTGAAGAGGAACTGCACTTTTTTAAAATGTTCCCTATCATGTACGATCCTAATGTAAGACAATAACATATGTTCATTCTAAATCGTAAAGAAATGCTAGCAAAAGTCAGCTAACAATGGAGGTAAGTGGAGTTGCTCTATTCCGACGATAAAGCACTTTAAAAACATCCAAAAACTTACATCATTGTTTTATATACACACTGTAACTATATATGTCATGTAATAACATTCATAAAAACATGTAATATATACATGATGTAAGTATATATGTCATGTAGTAACATTCATAACAACATGTGATATATACATGATGAAAGTATACATGTCATGTAGTAACATTAATAACAACATGTAATATATACATGATGTAAGTATATATGTAGTATCTAGTAACATTCATAATAACATGTAATATATACATGATGTAAGTATATATGTAGTATCTAGTAACATTCATAATAACATGTAATATATACATGATGTAAGTATATATGTCATGTAGTAACATTCATAATAACATGTAATATATACATGATGTATGTATATATGTAGTATCTAGTAACATTCATAATAACATGTAATATATACATGATGTAAGTATATATGTCATGTAGTAACATTCATAATAACATGTAATATAAACATGATGTAAGTATATATGTAGTATCTAGTAACATTCATAATAACATGTAATATATACATGATGTAAGTATATATGTCATGTAGTAACATTCATAATAACATGTAATATATACATGATGTAAGTATATATGTCATGTAGTAACATTCATAATAACATGTAATATAAACATGATGTATGTATATATGTAGTATCTAGTAACATTCATAATAACATGTAATATATACATGATGTAAGTATACATGTCATGTAGTAACATTCATAATAAAAATGTAATATATACATGATGTAAGTATATATGTAGTATCTTGTAACATTCATAATAACATGTAATATTTACCTAATTTGTAATAATATCATAGACACATTACAACGCTCTCTTTGCCTTCAACAACAACAACAACAAGACTAGTAATCATGGCAGACTTGATTAGAGACAACAAAGACTACTCTGAAGTGAATTATATTTATATAGCGCTTTACTCTAGTGACTCAAAGCGCTTTAAATAGTGAAACCCAATATCTAAGTTACATTTATACCAGTGTGGGTGGCACTGGGAGCAGGTGGGTAAAGTGTCTTGCCCAAGGACACAACGGCAGTGACTAGGATGGCGGATGCGGGAATCGAACCTGGAACCCTCAGGTTGCTGGCACGGCCACTCTACCAACTGAGCTATACCGCCCCTGGGACAAATGGTGATCCGGAAATTTCTATTTTTGAGCATGAATATAAGGAGGATGATCTACAAGTTTTAGAAGCTGTGTGCTAAAGAGATGCACCTTTGGTCAAACACTAAGCATCATGTAGCAGCATTGCTAAGTGCTAAACAAGATATATGAAGTGGGAGCATAATAAAACAAGCACTTACTGTACAATGTCTGCTCTCACTGGGATAAAGACTGATGGGCGTTGATTTCTCATGCAAGTGTGGCTTCCTGTTCAGTATGTGCAGACAGCAGGTAAGAAGATGAACATGACAACAGGTAAGAGGATGACAACAGGTGAGAAGATGAACATGACAGCAGGTAAGATGATGAACATGACAACAGGTGAGAAGATGAACATGACAACAGGTGAGATGATGAACATGACAACAGGTGAGAAGATAAAAATGACAACAGGTGAGAAGATGAACATGACAGCAGGTAAGATGATGAACATGACAACAGGTGAGAAGATAAAAATGACAACAGGTGACAAGATGAACATGACAACCGGTAAAAAGATGACATCAGGTGAGAAGATGAACATGACAACAGGTGAGAAGGTGAGAGCAGGTGACAAGATGAACATGACAACAGGTAAGATGATGAACATGACAACAAGTGAGAAGATGAACATGACAACAGGTAAGAAGATGACAACAGGTGAGAAGATGAACATGACAACAGGTAAGAAGATGACAACAGGTGAGAAGATGAACATGACAACAAGGAAGAAGATGACAACAGGTGACAAGATGAACATGACAACAGGTGAAAAGATGAACATGACAACAGGTGAGAACATGACAACAGGTGAGAAGATGAACATGACAACAGGTGAGAACATGAACATGACAACAGGTGAGAACATGACACCAGGTGAGAACATGAACATGACAACAGGTGAGAACATGACACCAGGTGAGAACATGAACATGACAACAGGTGAGAACATGAACATGACAACAGGTAAGAACATGACAAGAGGTGAGAAGATGAACATGACAACAGGTGAGAACATGACAACAGGTGAGAAGATGAACATGACAACAGGTGAGAACATGACAACAGGTGAGAAGATGAACATGACAACAGGTGAGAAGATGAACATGACAACAGGTAAGATGATGACAACAGGTGAGAAGATGAACATGACAACAGGTGAGAAGATGAACATGACAACGGGTGAAAAGATGAACATGACAACAGGTGAGAACATGACAACAGGTGAAAAGATGAACATGACAACAGGTGAGAACATGACAACAGGTGAGAAGATGAACATGACAACAGGTAAGAAGACAACAACAGGTGAGAAGATGAATGCTCCTGCTTCACCTGTGCCTGCAACAATACACCTCCATGTTCTCCAGTGACATAAGTCTCTCATGTTGTCTTCTCTCCAGCTTCATCTCACCTCACTTTTATGTCTATATATATATATACATATATATATATATATATATATATATATATATATATATATATATATATATATATATATATATATATATATATGTTTTACAGCTGAGTGAATGTGAATTTCTGATTCTTAAAGCTTTGAACCGGAAGTACAAGTCCAATTTCTTCTTCTTATCATGCAGTTCTTTTGGCTTCTTCATCCACCACTGAAAGCAACGTTTGTAAGTTGTACAATATAACTAAAACAACTCTTACCTAGTAAACCGTCCCGTGTGATGTCTGTAGAAGTGTTTCCATGCCAATCTGTACATGCTATCATAATGTAATGAAGCTAGTGTCGTTGGCATTAGCTAATATGCTAACAGGTTGACGAGTGTCTGTGTTAGCATTATTACCTTACAACACCAGTCTTTTTATATTGCTTCAATTTCACAAACTTCTCAGTAAATTCACCAGAGTTTTTGAGTCCATTTAACTGATTGGAGAGCAAAACTTCCGCATGACCATGATTTATGTTTTGTTTGATCAGCCCTTTTACTGCCATGTCACAGACACTGTTCGGAAACTATTAAGGTATGTAAATAAATGTTTACAAAATATTTCCGCGTAAATACCTCATTTCACAACGTATTTGTATATGGAAAAATGCATTTTCTCCAAAATGTAGTGGGTATGTCTTATATATCGGTGCGCTCTATAGTCCGGAAAATACGGTAGTTAAAATGTAAAATATTACATTTTATTATTACAATTGCATATTCAAACAAGTGATGGGTTTTACGAACTCAACACAACACACACAACTGAGCATAAGTACTAAAGGGCTTATAGAAATGATTAAATATAAGGCTGCACAAAAAAAATTGATCTGAATTTGAATCACAATTTTAGTAATCCTGATTAAAAATCGACTCATAATTTAGGATTTCAAAAAATAATAAAAAATCAATATTTAAAATGTGTTTTTTAGGCTATCTCCATGCAAATAGAAATAATTAAAAAAAAATAACCTGTAACCTATTTTAGTGAAGTTTCAACAATTGGATCGAATCTGGTGCCCAAGTATTCCCATTCCTGGTAAAATATATATTAAGTGGATACATTTAACCTTCACAATTATACAAATGTAATATAAGAAAAAACACAGAAACAGGTCTATCGTCATTCCCTTTTTTGGAAAATATTTTGAGAATATTTATTATAAAAATATAAATGTTTCCACTACAAATCCTTTTACATTAGTCGACAAGGCCATCTACAATGGAACACGTAAACTCTCACACAAACACACAAGTCAGTCTTCAGACAGAAACCAAGGGTTCTGGATCCCACGGGGTGCATAACAGTACTCATGTCCCAGGTTGATCACGTAAAAAAACAAACAAAAAAAAACAAAAACAACAACAAGGACAGAAAAACACACCCAAAAAAATGTCACTGTGCTGTATAATGTTAACAAATAAATAATAATGTAACCACAGTTGAACTTTTATTGTAGAAAATAAAAACAGAATAGAATTCCAAACAAGATAAAGTATAATACAGATGATTTCTTGTCCTTTTGTAACTAAAATCTTTTTGCACAATATGTCATTATTCTTTTTATACATACAAAAAAAAAAAAAAAAAATGTACAAAGAGGGATGGCATATTGCAAAATCTGTCTGGCTAGTTGCTGCATGGTTACGATGGTTGACGTTATATACAAAAGCTCATCGGATCGCAGGTAGAACGCGAGAACACGGCCGGGTTCTCCCGTCTCCCGTCGACGGGTGGAAAATCCCCGACTGGAGGAAAGTGCTCACACATTGTGTACTAAGTGCATGGTTACTGCACGCTTGGAGTTGAATGGATTTCATCCAAAAAGTATAAAGTGGTACCAGTTCAGAATCCTGGTCAGGTGTGTACTAGACCAGAATACATGCAGATGTAGCGCTACAATCTTCACCATAGGAATTCAAAGGTGCGTTCAGGGCCGGGGGGGGGGAGCAGTTTTTTTTAAGGGAAGCTGTGGAAATAAAAGAACATGTACAGTCTTTATTTTCATGACTATTTACATGGTCACTGAAGGCATCAAAACTATGAATACCTGTGGAATTATGTACTTGAGAAAAATATAAAAAGCTGAAATAACTGAAAACATGTTCTAGTTTCTTCAAAATAGCCACCCCTTTGCGCTGATTACTACTTTATATTTTTGAGCCCGAACACAAAGAGGATGAGTAATATGTTTTAGAAGCCGAGTGCCAGAAGGATGTAGCTTTATTGTGACACCTAGCAGCATTGCTAAGTGCTAAAAATGTAAACTAACCCTAATTAACCATAATAAAACTAATACTGACTGCAAAATGTTCACTCTCGCTGGGGTGCCGACCGACGGGACGCTCACATAATTCCGTTTGGATGAAGAGTTAATCACAATCCTCACGAATGGTTAAAAAAGAAGTTGCTGCAATTCTGTGTTTTACAATTTTGATTTCTATTTACTGTTTTAATTGGTTTCACCCTTAAAATCGTTTTCTTAATCATATATTGTTTTTATATGTATTTATTTTAATTTTTTGTCTTTATTCAGTCATTGGTGGAGCTCAGGAAAGTATTTGAATGTCGTTTTTAATATTGTTGTGCAGCAATTTGGAAACATTTTGTTGTTCAAATGTGCTATATAAATAAAGTGGATTGGATTGACAGAAAAAGGTGAAATAACTCACATGTTTTATATGCTAGTTTCTTCAAAATAACCACCCTTTGCTCTGATTACTTTTTCGTACACTCTTGGCATTATCTTGATAAGAACACTCATGAAGTGTAAAAAAATTTCGGGTGACTACTTCTTCAAGCTCATGGAGAGAATGCCAAGAGTATGCGAAAACGTAATCCGAGCAAGGGGTGGCTATTTTGAAGAAACTAGAATATAAAACATGTTTTCAGTTACACTTGGACAAACTTTATTGATCTACAAGGGAAATTGTTCATTTCAAAGTAAAACTGAGTCCAAAGATGCACGGTTAAATCCACCTGAGGTGAGAACGAGGGAGTCGGGGTGTTTGGTCTGTTGCCAAGCCAGCAGCAGCCTCCGATTCAAATTACAGACATAAACACCCTAGGCAAATAATATGGTCAAATTCCAACAGCCAGAATTTTGATATCCGGCATAAAAACACACGCCTTTACAGTAACAAGCAGTGATCAGAGCAAAGGGTAGCTATTTTGAAGAAACTAAAATAAAAAACATGTTTTCAGTTATTTCAGCTTTTTTTTTTAAGTACATAACTTCATTCATAGTTTTAATGTGACAATCTACAATGTAAATAGTCATGAAAATAAAGAAAAACCCTTTGAATGAGGAGAAGGTGTCTCCAAACTCTAGGCCTGTACTGTAGACCCGTGGCTTATGTTTGTAATGTCTGACTAGGATGTGTGTGCGTGGAAGCTGAATTGAAAAAAGTACAAACACACCTGCGGGAAAACAACAACAAAAAAAAAAACATCCATTGGGAAATAAAATGTCTGAAGGAAAGGTGTGACAAAGACGGCTTCTCTTTTCCAGCGTTTCTCTTAAAGGGGTCCTATTATGTCCTTTTGGGCATTTGGGATCTGCATAAATCCCCAAAATGATCACATATGTCGGATTTATAACACCAAAAGACTTTTAAAATTTGCAGATAAATAAATATGATCGAAACAGCATCAATCTCACGGAGATTCCCGATCGATTGACGTAGAGGAGGAACCACAGATCCCTTCCCCATCGACAACAATGCTAATCAAGCAGACTTTCTGAGAGCCAACAGCGATTACTTTGGGGAAAATTATGATCCAGAGCCTAATATTTTTGAGCCCGAACACAAAGAGGATGAGCAATAAGTTTTAAAAGCCGAGTGCTAAACGGATGTAGCTTTATTGCGACACTGTAGCATTGGCGGTGTTGCTAGATGCTAAACGTACAGACTAACCAGAATAAAACAAAGACTTACTTCAATATTTCCACTCTCGCTGCGATCCCGATTGACAGGATGCTCACATAATTCCGTTTAAATGAAGATTCAATCGCAATCCTCATTAAAAAAACTTTAGCTAGCAAACCAGCATCTTTTTATGTCTTTTTCACGATCACGGACGTTTGTTCTACTAGCATGTAAAGATGCATGAATTATAATCGAGAATTGACTTTTAGCAGGTTGGAGACCAAGCAGAATCAGCGTGTCAACAATAGCAGCGTAAGCTAGTATTAGCTCACTGCTATCAATGTGTTGCTAGAATAGTTTGTCTGCAATAGCACTCATATTTGGTTCATTTGGTAACGCTAATGTTAGCTAGCGGATTTAATAAATATCCACCAGCTTGATACGAGCAGACATGCAACAGATTCAAAAGCATTTCATAAAGAGAAAAAACAATGCCATGACTGCAAACCGCAAATATAAAGTTGGTGTAAAATATGCTGCTTCCTACTGTGGAAAAGATCAGTCTTACTGAATCATTGTGGTATTATCGTGTCAGTTTCTATGTACTTGACAGGAGTTTTGGACCATTTACAACACTATGCACTGGTCCTCAACGCGGTCTTCCTTCAGGCAAAACGCCACCAAAACTAAAAGTACTTAAGTGGGACTTTAAAAAACTAATATATTAATACATATTAATTTAGTTTGAATTCATGTATTTTAGCAGAGTGTAATTGTATATAGTTTAATTTTTGTATCAGTTTTCCCTTGTATTGTATTATTCTGGGCAGTATTGTGTAATCAGCCTGACCTAAGCCTTAACAATATTTGTGATTAGCACAAGCTTTTTATAACATATGACAAGCTTTGTTCTGTTAAACTGTATGTACGTTAGATTTAATTAACAAATCTGATTCAAATCAAGAGCAAAACTACTAATTCAGCGTTAAAATTTGACCAGGCTTCTCTGTAGTGGGAAAATTCGGCCCCGTTGTCAAAAAATTAAATAACCCAGGATGTATAACTCAAGGAAGCGTTTTACATGAACAACAACCTAAAGCAGTGAAGTTGTCACGTTGTGTAAATGGTAAATAAAAAGAGAATACAATGATTTTTTAAATCATTTTCAACTTATATTCAGTTAAAAAGACTGCAAAGACAAGATAGTTCATGTTCGAACTGGTAAACTTGATTTTTTTGCAAATATTAGCTCGTTTGGAAAAGGTGGCACAAGTGGCAAATAAGACTGAGCAAGTTGAGGAATGCTCATCAAACACTAATTTGGAACATCCCACAGGTGAACAGGCTAATTGGGAACAGGTGGATGCTTTGTCAACAAATGCCTGAGCAAATCGTCCAACAGTTTAAGAACAACATTTCTCAACCAGCTATTGCAAGGAATTTACGGATTTCACCACCTACACTCCGTAAGATCATCCAAAATTTATGAGAATCTGGAGAAATCACTGAAAGCCCAAGAACCAACATTGAATGGTCGTGACCTTCGATCCCTCAGGCGGTACTGGATCAAAAAGTGACAACAGTGTGTAAAAGACATCACCACATGTGCTCAGGATCACTTCAGAAAACCACTGTCAGTAACTACAGTTGGTCGCTACATCTGTAAGTGCAAGTTAAAGCTCTACTATGCATTTATCAACAACACCCAGAAATGCTTCGCTGGGCCCCAGCTCCTCTAAGATGGACTGATGCAAAGTGGGAAAGTGTTCTGTGGTCTGACGAGTCCACATTTCAAATTTTTGAAGAGAAGGAAGAGAACCATCCTGATTGTTCTAGGCGCATAGTGTAGAACTCAGCATGTGTGATGGTATGGGGGTGCATTAGTGCCCAAGGCATGGGTAACTTACACATCTGTGAAGGCACCATTAATGCTGAAAGGTACATACAGGTTTTAGAGCAACATGTTGCCATCCAAGCAACTTTTTCATGGACGCCCCTGCTTATTTCAGCAAGACAATGTCAAGCCACATGTTACAACAGCGCAGCTTCATAGTGAACAACTTAAGCTGTACATCAAGCAAGAATGGGAAAGAATTCCACTTCAAAAATGTGTCTCCTCAGTTCCCAAACCTTTACAGAGTGTTGTTAAAAGGAAAGGCCATGTAACACACTGGTAAACATGTGTTGCTGCCATTAAAATCTAAGTTAATGATAATAATAATAATAATACGTGTCCCAATGTGAACATAATTACGTTTTCCAGTGTGAACATGAAATATCTTGTCTTTGCAGTCTATTCAGTTGAATATAAGTTGAAAAGGATTTGAAAATCATTGTATTCTCTTTTTATTTACTATTTACACAACGTGACAACTTCACTGGTGTTGGCTTTTGTAGAAAAACAAATATAATAAAACCCCTTTAAGAGTTTTCGGTCCTCTGCTTTCTTCACCTCATGTTTCTGCTTGTTGGAGAAAATATCGATGGGATCGTTGTTTCCCTCAAAAGTCTCTGGGCTGACACGATGCCACGTGGCAAGGTACGTATGGGTCATAAAAAATCGCGAGTGAAAGGTGTTATTGCGCCCTGTACCTGGACCTGGACCTGGACCCTGGACCGTGGCCTCCCCACGGCCAGGATTATTGCTTTCATGTGACGGCTCTACGGACAAAATTGAGTCCATGTGCAGAAAAGACTCAGCAGGGGTCCACGCCGGGACCGGCGAGCATCCCGGGGGCCCCGATGGCGTCCTGGAACCTGGTCCTGGGCTCCTGCGTGTGTCTGTAAGGCATCTCAAGTCCAGCATGGATCAGTCCACCTGTCTCTCTTCTCACTGCCAGGACTTTGTCTCGTCCGATTAAAAAAAAAAAAAAAGCCCTCGTTTGATGTATTCTCCTCAGCCGCGTGGCGATGGATACGCGGTCGGCGTAGCGGCACGCTCCCACCGTTTGCTCGTTTTTTTTGTGTTTTTTTTTTTTAAACAGGTACCGGGTTGTTCTTGGCGTGCGATTCCAGGGCTTTGAGGCTGCTCACGATCTTCTTCTGTGGTCCCGCGATTGTCACTCCGACCTTCTTCAAATCCCTGGGTGGAGAGACAGAAGGGGGCGGGGCATTTACCACACAAGCAGAGACAGGAAGTGTGCGTTAGTGATGAAGGACGTGACGCCCGCCCGACATGTCACGGCATGCTCCCGGCGCCGCTCCCTTCGCCGCCCTCGGAAAGGCCGCCGAGCTGTCGAGGATGCGCCTGGGCTCCCCCGTCGCCAATAAACGGCGACGTAGGGGCCCGTGGCGACACGCTGACAGCTGCAGTTATGACCTGTCGGCGAAGGAAACAATCCAACGCGGCGGCCCGCTTCCCCCCCCCCCCCGCCTTCGGAGTGGGATGGCGAGGACGTGGCGAAGGGAGCTGGGCTGGCACATGACAGGATAATTCAACATGCGATCCAGGAAGTTGCTGGTTAACAGCTACCGCTTCACTCCAACCGCTTGGAGATGCACAGCGGCTTGGTTTTTGCCTCATTCCTGTGAGAATCCTGCGTGCGGGTAAAGCAGACCAAGGCAAATTTGGCCCACCGGATACGTCCGATACTTATTTATTACTTAGGTACTCTTGTCTTGTTCTGTATATTGTACACTATTTTATATTTCTATAGTGTTTTGTATATTGTACAGGATTACTTCCATCCATCCATCCATCTTCTTCCGCTTATCCGAGGTCGGGTCGCGGGGGCAGCAGCCTAAGCAGGGAAGCCCAGACTTCCCTCTCCCCAGCCACTTCGTCTAGCTCTTCCCGGGGGATCCCGAGGCGTTCCCAGGCCAGCCGGGAGACATAGTCTTCCCAACGTGTCCTGGGTCTTCCCCGTGGCCTCCTACCGGTTGGACGTGCCCTAAACAACTCCCTCGGGAGGCGTTCAGGTGGCATCCTGACCAGATGGGAGACCCATCATTTGGGCCGCTTGTACCCGTGATCTTATCCTTTCGGTCATGACCCAAAGCTCATGATCATAGGTGAGAATGGGAACGTAGATCGACCGGTAAATTGAGAGCTTTGCCTTCCGGCTCAGCTCCTTCTTCACCACAACGGATCGGTACAGCGTCCGCATTACTGAAGACGCCGCACCGATCCTCCTGTCGATCTCACGATCCACTCTTCCCTCACTCGTGAACAAGACTCCTAGGTACTTGAACTCCTCCACTTGAGGCAGGGTGTTCTCCCCAACCCGGAGATTCCACTCCACCCCTTAACAGACTACTATCCAATAAAAAATAACAAGTAATCCTATCTCACCCTATCTCCCTTAGAGATAGGGTGAGAAGCTCTGCCATCCGGGAGGAACTCAAAGTAAAGCCGCTGCTCCTTCACATCGAGAGGAGCCAGATGAGGTGGTTCGGGCATCTGGTCAGGATGCCACCCGAACGCCTCCTGAGGGAGGTGTTTAGGGCACGTCCAGCTGGTAGGAGCCCACGGGGAAGACCCAGGACACGTTGGGAAGACTATGTCTCCCGGGTGTTCTGGGAACGCCTCGGGATCCCCCGGGAAGAGCTAGACGAAGTGGCTGGGGAGAGGGAAGTCTGCGCTTCCCTGCTTAGGCTGCTGCCCCCGCGACCCGACCTCGGAAAAGCGGAAGATGATGGATGGATGGAAGTTGTCTGTTTATTTCAATTGTTAGTTTTTCCTTTATTACCTCTTGTGTTATTTATTTTACCCCATATTTGTTCCCACAACCGCACCTTAAGTTGGAGTCTTTAATCTGGTTATATGCAAATATAATGACAATAAAGTCTATTCTATTCCCTAAATTATTTTTTTGCCATTATGATGTGCTGTGATGTTGTCTAATTACTAGGGATGCACTGATTAATCGGTAACCGAATATATTTGGCCGAATATGGCAAAAAAAGCCACATTCGGCCTTCGGTGGAATGAGTTAAAAACAAGGCCGAATAGTGGCGTGTGACGCAATTTTTTGAGGCGGTGACGTTGGGATATGTTGTGTACCTGTATAAGTGTATGAGGTTACAATGTTGTGTACCTGTATAAGTGTATGAGGTTACAAGCACACACTTATTGAGATTTAGTGGGGCCTCTGTTTACATTATTAGCCTGTTGTGTAGGCTACCTGTATAAGTGTATGAGGTTACAATGTTGTGTACCTGTATAAGTGTATGAGGTTACAATCACACACTTAATTGAGATTTACTTGAGCCTTCTGTTTACATTATTAGCATATCTACTGTGGCTAAGCAGACTTTTGCCAAAAGGACAATAATTCATTTGTTGTGGGTTTATCCACTTTAATGCACTTTATTTTTTTTTGGAATGCATGTTTTGTTTGAAGGCCTAATATAAATGAAAAACTTTGTGCTTTTTTTGAAAAGCAAAGGCTACTGGATTATTAAAAAAAATGTCAATATTCAATAAAAAATTACTTTATTTGAAAAACATGTCTAAATATTTATTCTAGGCTATTTATGCAATATAAAAAAAAATGTGAAAAACTGCATTCATTATTCGGTATTCGGCCTTCGGCCAAGCGTTTAAATTTTATTCGGCTTCGGCCACAAATTTTCATTTCAGTGCATCCCTACTAATTACCGTAAGTCTTGAACCATACAAAGTAGGGTTGCACCGATACCGATATGTTGGTACCGGTACCAAAATGTATTTCTATACTTTTTGATACTTTTCTGAATAAAAAGCTGAGTTATACCAAAGACTATAAAAATGGCACTCAGCATTAAAGGTTGGAATTGGGGGTTAAATCACCAAAAATGATTCCTGGGCGTGGCCACCGCTGCTGCTCACTGCTCCCCTCACCTCCCAGGGGGTGATCAAGGGTGATGGGTCAAATGCAGAGAATAATTTCGCCACACTTAGTGTTTATGTGACAATCATTGGTACTTTAACTTTAATTTAAAGGGGACCACAAAAAGTGGCATTATTGGCTTTATTTGTTATAAAAAAAATGTATTATTGCAAATTAGTCCTTAAATAAAATAGTGAACATACTAGACAACTGTCTTTTAGTAGTAAGTAAACAAATAAAGGCTCCTAAGTAGTCTGCTGACATATACAGTAACATATTTTGTCATGTATGTTGAAGCACAGTACGTCTGACTATGGTGGCCGTAATGCTCCGATCAGCCATCAAGCGGTGCGGCTTCGTAGATTACCCGAGTCAAACTTAAACACTTAAACCGATTTTTTGGTATTGTGTGTAATATTCTATATTCCAAATTAGGGGTCACCAACGCAGTGCCCGTGGGCACCAGGTCGCCCGTAAGGACCAGATGAGTCGCCCGCTGGCCTGTTCTAAAAATAGCTCAAATAGCAGCACTTACCAGTGAGCTGCCTCTATTTTTTAAATTGTATTTATTTACTAGCAAGCTGGTCTCGCTTTGCTCGACATTTTTAATTCTAAGAGAGACAAAACTCAAATAGAATTTGAAAACCCAAGAAAATATTTTAAAGACTTGGTCTACACTTGTTTAAATAAATTCATTTATTTTTTTTACTTTGCTTCTTATAACTTTCAGAAAGACAATTTCAGAGAAAAAATACAACCTTATTATTTTTATATTATTTTAGAATTTTTAAACATATACCTTTTTACCTTTTAAATTCCTTCCTCTTCTTTCCTGACAATTTAAATCAATGTTCAAGAAATGTATTTTTTGTTATTGTAAAGAATAATAAATACATTTTAATTTAATTCTTCATTTTGGCTTCTGTTTTTTTGATTATGAATATTTCTGAAATATTTCTTCAAACTTATTCTGATTAAAATTCAAAATATTATTCTGGCAAATCTAAAAAAATTTGTAGAATAAAATTAAAATCGTCTTTTGAATTTCTTTTAAAATTTTTGTTGTGGAAAATCTAGAAGAAATAATGATTTGTCTTTGTTAGAAATATAGCTTGGTCTAATTTGTTATATATTCTAACAAAGTGCAGGTTGGATTTTAACCTATTTAAAACATGTCATCCAAATTCTAAAATTAATCTTTATCATGAAAAATTACTAATGATGTTCCATAAATTCTTTTTAAAATTAAAAAAAAAAGACAAAAGTTTTTCTCTTCCTTTTTTCGGTTGAATTTTGAATTTTAAAGACTCGAAATTGAAGATAAACTATGTTTCAAAATTTTATTTAAATTTTTTTCATGTTTTCTCCTCTTTTAAACCGTTCATTTACGTGGTTATTTTCATCATTTCTTCCCTACAAAAAACCCTGCGTCAAAGGGAAAAAAATGTATGACGGAATGACAGACAGAAATATCCTTTTTTTTAATATATATTTATCTGTTTCTATATATATATATTGTGAGAAATCATTAAGATGATCAGTGTTTCCACGAAGATAAATATCATTAATTATTAATAAGTGCCGGAGTGAAAAGAGGTTTTAAAATAATTTGCCTCTGGCGTCAATTCAAGGAAATACGGTAAGCAGAATGTTTAAATAATATGTATTTAGAAAAGCACTGTATCATATTTGAGTGGTTATTTTCTCAATTTTAACATTGTTAAAATGCATAATTAAAATGGTGAAGTAAGTCGCTGACTAAAAATAACTCTTAAATCAAGGTAATTTTCTATAAATACAACTTTAACTTGTGGCAAGTGGCAAATAATTTGCAGCAAAGTGCATTCTTAAGCGAGGGAGGAGGCAAAAACCAAGCCAGACTTACTGTCAGATGTCCTTAGAAACAAATACAGTTTGCCTAGTGACTCAAATCAGTTATTAGTAGAAGCAGATCAGTTGCAGTCAAAGTCAAACTCTTTTTTTTTTTAGGTATTTTAGTCTGTTAAATGTGGGGAACAACTTGCAGGTTTGGCAAAGCAGCAGACTTTCAGATGGACATTGTTTGACTCCGTGCTTGAACACAAAAGGGAGAAGTTACAAGGCATGGGATGAGTCAGCTTGGCAGGAAATCAAACAAACAAACAGGACTTGCAGGAACAAGCAGCACTAATCTGCAAAAAGGGAAACGATAGTCTAGTTTCCATCCACACTACACCAAAGTCCAATATTGTTCACGAATATTAACAATAAACAAGTTGATTGAATGACTTTAATGACATGTATGTCCAAATGTCAATTCAACTTTGTATATGTACAAAAATGTTCAGATTTACAAAATCAGAACATTTGGATTAGTCCAAAGACTTGCTGTATTTCACCTTCATGATGTCATCAAATAATGGATCATTAATAACATTCTAATTGTCAGGTTCAGGCAAATTTAATTAATTTGCAATCTAATACAGTGAAACCTCCATTTGGGAACACCTTTTCTGTTTGTGAACCTTTAG
Source organism: Nerophis ophidion (assembly GCF_033978795.1). NCBI lineage: Eukaryota > Metazoa > Chordata > Actinopteri > Syngnathiformes > Syngnathidae > Nerophis > Nerophis ophidion. Next base: position 4,446,044 of record NC_084623.1, on the reverse strand, counting down.
ACCAGAGACGGTTGTCATTGAGGGCCACTTGGCTGCCATCAGAGGGCCACTTGTAACAAGGAATAAAGGATCAATTTGCCTCTGGATTTCATGATTAATTATATCAACTCTTTTAAGTAGACTGTCCATTTTACAATAAAACTTTTACATTTAAAATTTTTTTACCGTAAAAGTGTTTTGTTTTGTTTTTTTTAACAACATTTTACAGTAAATGGAAAAACAGTACCACTGATTTTTGGGGAAACATTTTTAGAAAAAAACTGGCATCTAAATATCTAGAATTAAAAAAAAAAAAAAAAAAAGTACTGTTTTTCCATGAACAATTATTATGTTGTAAAAAACAATGTAAATTTTACAAACAAATTCTGGTGAATAAGCTGCCAGCTTTTTTCGTAACCCCCACCCAAAAAAAAACAGTGACACTGTTTTTCCATTTACCGTAAAATGTTGATAAAAAAAAACAAAAGAAAAAAACTACTATATTTTACAATAACAATTTTGTAAATGTAAAATGTTTACTTCAAAATGGACAGCCTAGGCAAATACATACATTATTTGCAGTTACTATATATATATATATATATGTATATATATATATATATATATATATATATATATATATATATATATATATATGTATATATATATATATATATATGTATATATATATATATATATATATATATATATATATATATATATATATATATATATATATATATATATATATATATATATATATATATATATTAAGGTCAGGAAAAAACACAGAGGCTATTTCATCCCTACAAGCCTGTTTAGCTGGTTTCCATGCTCTCCAAGAGATTCAAGGAAATCTGCAAAACAGGCTTGTAGGGATGAAATAGCCTAAAAAAAAACAGGCAATTTCATCCCTATAAGCCTATTGTGCAGGGTCCCATACTCTTTAGGGGATTCAAGGAAACCTGCAAAACAGGCGTGTAGGAATTAAATATCCTCATGAAAAAAAACACAGTGGCTATTTCATCCCTACAAGCCTGTTTCTCTGGTTTCCATCCTCTTCAGGGGATTCAAGGAAACCTGAAAAACAGGCTTGTGGGGCTAAAATAGCCCCGGGATTAAAAAACAGAGGCCATTTCATTCATCCCTACAAGCCTGTTTTACAGGATCCCATACTCTTCAAGGGATTCAGGAAAACCTGCAAAACAGTTTTGTAGGAATTAAATATCCTCAGGAAAAAAACACAGAGGCTATATCATCCCTACAAGCCTGTTTGATTGGTGTCCATGCTCTTCAGGGGATTTAGGGAAACCTGCAAAACAGGCTTGTAAGGATGAAATAGCGTCAGGGAAAAAAAACACAGAGGCCATTTCATCCCCACAAGCCTGTTTGACTGGTTTCCATGCTCTTCCGGGGGTTCAAGGAAACCTGCAAAACAGGCTTGTAGGGATGAAATTGCCTCAGGAATATAAAACACAGAGGCTAGTTGATCTCTACAAGCCAGTTTCGCAGATTCCCATACTCTTCAGGGGTTTCAAGGAAACCTGCAAAACAGGCTTGTAGGGATAAAATAGCTTCAGAAAAAAAACACAGAGGCCCTTTCATCCCTACAAGCCTGTTTCTCTGGTTTCCATGCTTTTCAGGGGATTCAAGGAAACCTGCAAAACAGGCTTGTAGGGATGAAATTGCCTCAGGAATATAAAACACAGAGGCTAGTTGATCTCTACAAGCCAGTTTCGCATATTCCCATACTCTTCAGGGGTTTCAAGGAAACCTGCAAAACAGGCTTGTAGGGATGAAATAGCCTCAGGAATAAAACAAAGAGGCTATTTTATCCCTACAAGCCTGTTTCGCATTTGTCCATGCTTTTCGGGGGATTCAAGGAAACCTGCGGAACAGGCTTGTAGAGATGAAATTGCCTCAGGAAAAAAACACAGGGGCTATTTTATCCCTACAAGCCCGTTTCACAGGTTCCCATAGTCTTCAGGGGATTCAGGGAAACCTGCAAAACAGGCTTGTAGGGCTGAAATAGCCTTGGGAATAAAACACAGAGGCCATTTCATTCATCCCTACAAGCCAGTTTTACAGGTCCTCATACTCTTCAGGGGATTCAAGGAAACCCGCAAAACAGGTTTGTAGGGATGGAATAGCCTCAGGAATAAAACACAGAGGCTATGTTATCCCTACAAGCCTGTTTAGCTGGTTTCCATGCTCTTCAGGGGACTCAGGGAAACCTGCAAAACAGGCTTGTAGGGATGAAATAGCCTCAGGGAAAAACACAGAGGCTATTTGATCCCCACACGCCTGTTTTGCTGGTTTCCATGCTCTTCGGGAGATTCAAGGAAACCTGCAAAACAGGTTTGTATGGATGAAATAACCTCAGGCAAAAAACAGAGGCTATTTCATCCCTACAAGCCTGTTTCACTGGTTCGATGCTTTTCAGGGGGTTTAAGGAAACCTGCAAAACCGGCTTGTATGGATGAAATAGCCTCAGGGAAAAAACACAGAGGCTATTTGATCCTTACAAGCCTGTTTCGCAGTTTTCCATGCTCTTCAGGGAATTCAAGGAAACCTGCAGAACAGGCGTGTAGGGATGAAATAATGAAATAGCTTCGGGAAAAAACCCAGAGGATATTTCATCCCTACAAACCTGTTTTGCTGGTTTCCATGCTCTTCAGGGGATTCAGGGAAACCTGCAAAACAGCCTTGTAGGGAATAAATAGCCTCAGGGAAAAACACAGGGGCTATTTTGTCCCCACAAGCCTGTTTCACTGGTTTCCATGCTTTTCAGGGGATTCAAGGAAACCTGCAGGTTTCCTTGAACACCTTTAAGAGCACGGAAACCAGCAAAACAGGTTTGTAGGGATGAAATAGCCTCTGTGTTGCTCCCTGCTCTTCAGGGGATTGAGGGAAACCTGTGAAACAGCCTTGTAGGGATTAAATAGCCTCCGATGAGCATTGTATGATGGATAAACCACAGTTGCCTTGACTATATTTATATTAATGTATGCAACTGTGCTTCACTATACACACTTTCCGGGTTTACAAACCATGTTCAGTAACCATTAAAGTTCTTAAATTGAGGTTCCACTGCAATTGTATTTCATTATTCAAAGTTTCAGTACTTTACATGTCAGCTACGAGGTCATCCGTCATCGTGAAACGGACATACATGTTTAGTTTTGTTTTTGGGGAAGAGGTTCTTCTGTAAATGTGTGGCTATGTCTAAGTGGGATGGAAACACAACCATCAAGTTATCAGAAATTCCCTTGAAGTCCAGAAAGGACGGCCCGTCAAAGGGTCCGCAGGGGGGGGGGCCGGGGCCGCGCCGCACCACCCACCATCCAGAGTCCGAGGAATGGAAAGAAGAGCGAGCGGCGGCTAGAGAGTGGTGATCCCCATGGACGGCTCCCACTCCGGGCAAGTTGCTGGAGTGACGTGGACCTCTGTCAGAATCACTCTACTGAGACACAGCCAGGCCCGGCAACGTTAACAAAGTCTTTGTCATGTCCCGGCCGCCACGCGTCAGCACGTTTGGCGGTCCCGACACATGAAGTCACATCAGAGTAATATATCTTCACAGAAATGATGAAGTCATGCACAATTCAAACAACGCAATCAGCGACACGTTCAAAAACATCAACACGGGCTACCTCGTGAGTTTGTGCCGTCACTCATTCTTTGGAGTGAGCTCATGAGCGACGTGTTCGCGCCTCGGACTAATTAACCAGGTCTGTTTGCTATTTCCCCATCAGGACCATGATCTTTGCCAAAACTACTACACACGTATGAGACCTGCAGGTTTGATTGCAACCCCCCTGCCAGAGATGGGTATCTTGGTGGGGAAAATTAGCTGTCAAGCCTTCTCTTTGCGCAGACATTCCCATGACCCCGGCGTAAACCTCTGCAGGGTATTTTTATTTACAGTAATTAAATGTGACAAAAGCGCAGTGTGCACTCTGCGGCCTGCTGGCCGTTAACCACATTGCTCCTCTCGGACATGAAAGCTCCACCGGCCGTGTTTATGTTATAAGGAGATCCTTGGGAAGGAGTAATCCGCCGTGTTAGGACATGATCTAAAGTGGATGCTGGATTAGAGCTGGGTTATTATGACCGTTTCCTCGCCGTGTCCTTGGAGGGTCCGAATGGTATTTGTCCGATTTGCCAAAGGAGCGCAAAGCCGGCGTGACAGGGAACTTTGAAATATGATTTAGGTCGGCGGTTCTTGACCGTTGATGAGAGGGCGGCCAAACAAAATATCTCTTTCTCAGCTACTCAGTTGTAATACACTTTCCCACCACTTGTGGCAGTAATGAAAATGTCAAACAAACCGAAAAATCCTGGTGCTCAAGTTGTTGAGAAGTTTCTTCAAGGAGATCTGCACTTTTTTTGGGAGTTTTGCCCATAAAACCTGATAAATACCCATTCAAAAAGCACCAACAATACTCCATTAACAAGTCGTGACTTGAAGATTAACCAAGTATTACTGATATTGTTATTATAAGTGCTAACGCAGGCAAACTATTTATAGCGGTGCCCTTATCACTTCAATGCTTACATCATCGAGTGGTCTGCTGTTTCCTTGCTTCTCTAAAATATCTGTTTCTTAGCTGCGGTCCGTATGGTACTCAGTTGTAATACACTTTTCCACCACTTGTGGCAGTAATGACAATTTCAAACAAACCAAAGAAGCCTGGAGCTCAAGTCGTACAAAAGTTTCTTGAAGGGGTCTGCAATTTGGGGGGGAATTTTGCCCATAAATTCCGATTAATAACAATTCAAAAAGCACCAACAATACTCCATTAACATGTCGAGACTTGAATATTAACCAAATATTAGAGATATTGTTATTAAAAGCGCTAATGCAGGCAAACTATTTATAGTGGCGCCCTTATCACTTCAATGTTTACATCATCGAGTGGTCTGCTGTTTCCTTGCTTCTCTAAAATATCTGTTTCTTAGCTGCGATCCGTATGGTACTCAGTTGTAATACACTTTCCCACCACTTGTGGCAGTAATGACAATGTCTAACAAACCGAAGAATCCTGGTGCTCAAGTTGTTGAGAATTTTCTTCAAGGAGATCTGCACTTTTTTTGGAGTTTTGCCCATAAAACCTGATAAATACCCATTCAAAAAGCACCAACAATACTCCATTAACAAGTCGTGACTTGAAGATTAACCAAGTATTACTGATATTGTTATCATAAACGCTAACGCAGGTGAACTATTTATAGTGGCGCCCTTATCACTTCAATGTTTTCATCATCGAGTGGTCTGCTGTTTCCTTGCTTCTCTAAAATATCGGTTTCTTAGCTGCGGTCCGTATGGTACTCAGTTGTAATACAGTTTCTTGAAGGGGTCTGCAATTTGGGGAGGAATTTTGCCCATAAATCCCAATAAATAACAATTCAAAAAGCACCAACATTACTCCATCATCAAGTCGTGACTTGAATATTAAACATATATTAGAGATATTGTTATTATAAGCGCTAACGCAGGCGAACTATTTATAGTGGCGCCCTTATCACTTCAATGTTTTCATCATCGAGTGGTCTGCTGTTTCCTTGCTTCTCTAAAATATCGGTTTCTTAGCTGCGGTCCGTATGGTACTCAGTTGTAATACACTTTCCCACCACTTGTGGCAGTAATACAAATGTCAAACAAACCGAAAAATCCTGGTGCTCAAGTTGTTGCGAAGTTTCTTCAAGGAGATCTGTACTTTTTTTTGGAGTTTTGCCCATAAAACCTGATAAATAACAATTCAAAAAGCGCCAACAATACTCCATTAACATGTCGGGACTTGAATATTAACCAAGTATTACTGATATTGTTATTATAAGTGCTAACGCAGGCAAACTATTTATAGCAGTGCCCTTATCACTTCAATGTTTACATCATCGAGTGGTCTGCTGTTTCCTTGCTTCTCTAAAATATCTGTTTCTCAGCTGCGGTCCGTATGGTACTCAGTTGTAATACACTTTCCCACCACTTGTGGCAGTATTGACAATGTCAAACAAACCGAAGAATCCTGGTGCTCAAGTTGTTGAGAAGTTTCTTCAAGGAGATCTGCACTTTTTTGGGGCTATTTTATCCATAAAACCTGATAAATACCCATTCAAAAAGCGCTAACAATACTCCATTAACATGTCGTGACTTGAAGATTAACCAAGTATTAGAGATATTGTTATTAAAAGCGCTAACTCAGGCAAACTATTTACAGTGGCGCCCTTATCACTTCAATGTTTACATCATCGAGTGGTCTGCTGTTTCCTTGCTTCTCTAAAATATCTGTTTCTTAGCTGCGGTCCGTATGGTACTCAGTTGTAATACACTTTCCCACCACTTGTGGCAGTAATGACAATGTCAAACAAACCGAAGAAGCCTGGAGCTGAAGTCATAGAGAAGTTTATTCAAGGAGATCTGTACTTTTTTTTAGGAATTTTACCCATAAAACCCGATAAATAACAATTAAAAAAGAACCAACAATACTCCATTAACAAGTCGTGACTTGAATATTAACCAAGTATTAGTGATATTGTTATTAAAAGCGCTAACGCAGGCAAAATATTTATAGCAGCACCCTGATCACTTCAATGCTTACATCATCGAGTGGTCTGCTGTTTCCTTGCTTCTCTAAAATATCTGTTTCTTAGCTGCGGTCCGTATGGTACTCAGTTGTAATACACTTTCCCACCACTTGTGGCAGTAATGAAAATGTCAAACAAACCGAAAAATCCTGGTGCTCAAGTTGTTGAGAAGTTTCTTCAAGGAGATCTGCACTTTTTTTTTGGAGTTTTGCCCATAAAACCTGATAAATACCCATTCAAAAAGCGCCAACAATACTCCATTAACAAGTCGTGACTTGAATATTAACCAAGTATTAGAGATATTGTTATTATAAGCGCTAACGCAGGCGAACTATTTATAGTGGCGCCCTTATCACTTCAATGTTTACATCATCGAGTGGTCTGCTGTTTCCTTGCTTCTCTAAAATATCTGTTTCTTAGCTGCGGTCCGTATGGTACTCAGTTGTAATACACTTTCCCACCACTTGTGGCAGTAATGACAATGTCTAACAAACCGAAGAATCCTGGTGCTCAAGTTGTTGAGAAGTTTCTTCAAGGAGATCTGCACTTTTTTTTTGGAGTTTTGCCCATAAAACCTGATAAATAACAATTCAAAAAGCGCCAACAATACTCCATTAACAAGTCGTGACTTGAATATTAACCAAGTATTAGAGATATTGTTATTATAAGTGCTAACGCAGGCGAACTATTTATAGCAGTGCCCTTATCACTTCAATGCTTACATCATCGAGTGGTCTGCTGTTTCCTTGCTTCTCTAAAATATCTGTTTCTTAGCTGCGGTCCGTATGGTACTCAGTTGTAATACACTTTCCCACCACTTGTGGCAGTAATGAAAATGTCAAACAAACCGAAAAATCCTGGTGCTCAAGTTGTTGAGAAGTTTCTTCAAGGAGATCTGCACTTTTTTTGGGAGTTTTGCCCATAAAACCTGATAAATACCCATTCAAAAAGCACCAAAAATACTCCATTATCAAGTCGTGACTTGAATATTAAACATATATTAGAGATATTGTTATTGTAAGCGCTAACGCAGGCGAACTATTTATAGCAGTGCCCTTATCACTTCAATGCTTACATCATCGAGTGGTCTGCTGTTTCCTTGCTTCTCTAAAATATCTGTTTCTTAGCTGCGGTCCGTATGGTACTCAGTTGTAATACACTTTCCCACCACTTGTGGCAGTAATGACAATGTCTAACAAACCGAAGAATCCTGGTGCTCAAGTTGTTGAGAAGTTTCTTCAAGGAGATCTGCACTTTTTTTGAAGTTTTGCCCATACAACCTGATAAATACCCATTCAAAAAGCGCCAACAATACTCCATTAACAAGTCGTGACTTGAATATTAACCAAGTATTACTGATATTGTTATTATAAGCGCTAACGCAGGCAAACTATTGATAGTGGCGCCCTTATCACTTCAATGTTTACATCATCGAGTGGTCTGCTGTTTCCTTGCTTCTCTAAAATATCTGTTTCTTAGCTGCGGTCCGTATGGTACTCAGTTGTAATACACTTTCCCACCACTTGTGGCAGTAATGACAATGTCTAACAAACCGAAGAATCCTGGTGCTCAAGTTGTTGAGAAGTTTCTTCAAGGAGATCTGCACTTTTTTTGGGAGTTTTGCCCATAAAACCTGATAAATACCCATTCAAAAAGCGCCAACAATACTCCATTAACAAGTCGTGACTTGAAGATTAACCAAGTATTACTGATATTGTTATTATAAGCGCTAATGCAGGCGAACTATTTATAGCAGCGCCCTTATAACTTCAATGCTTACATCATCGAGTGGTCTGTTGTTTCCTTGCTTCTCTAAAATATCTGTTTCTTAGCTGCGGTCCGTATAGTACTCAGTTGTAATACACTTTCCCACCACTTGTGGCAGTAATGACAATGTCTAACAAACCGAAGAATCCTGGTGCTCAAGTTGTTGAGAAGTTTCTTCAAGGAGATCTGCACTTTTTTTGAAGTTTTGCCCATACAACCTGATAAATACCCATTCAAAAAGCACCAACAATACTCCATTAACAAGTCGTGACTTGAAGATTACCCAAGTATTACTGATATTGTTATTATAAGCGCTAACGCAGGCAAACTATTGATAGTGGCGCCCTTATCACTTCAATGTTTACATCATCGAGTGGTCTGCTGTTTCCTTGCTTCTCTAAAATATCTGTTTCTTAGCTGCGGTCCGTATGGTACTCAGTTGTAATACACTTTCCCACCACTTGTGGCAGTAATGACAATGTCAAACAAACCGAAGAAGCCTGGAGCTCAAGTCGTACAAAAGTTTCTTAAAGGGGTCTGCAATTTGGGGGGTAATTTTGCCCATAAATTCCGATAAATAACAATTCAAAAAGCACCAACAATACTCCATTAACAAGTCGTGACTTGAAGATTAACCAAGTATTAGTGATATTGTTATTAAAAGCGCTAACGCGGGCGAACTATTTATAGCGGCGCCCTTATCACTTCAATGTTTACATCATCGAGTGGTCTGCTGTTTCCTTGCTTCTCCAAAATATCTGTTTCTTAGCTGCGGTCCGTATGGTACTCAGTTGTAATACACTTTCCCACCACTTGTGGCAGCAATAAAAATGTCAAACAAACCGAAGAATCCTGGAGCTCAAGTTGTTGAGAAGTTTCTTCAAGGATATCTGCACTTTTTTTGGAGTTTTGCCCATAAAACCTGATAAATACCCATTCAAAAAGCGCTAACAATACTCCATTAACATGTCGTGACTTGAATATTAACCCAATATTAGTGATATTGTTATTATAAGTGCTAACGCAGGCGAACTATTTATAGCGGCGCCCTTATCACTTCAATGCTTACATCATCGAGTGGTCTGCTGTTTCCTTGCTTCTCTAAAATATCTGTTTCTTAGCTGCGGTCCGTATGGTACTCAGTTGTAATACACTTTCCCACCACTTGTCGCAGTAATGACAATGTCAAACAAACCGAAGAAGCCTGGAGCTCAAGTCGTGGAAAAGGTTCTTGAAGGGGTCTGTAATTTGGGGAGGAATTTTGCCCATAAATTCCGATAAATAACAATTAAAAAAGCACCAACAATACTCCATTAACAAGTCGTGACTTGAAGATTAACCAAGTATTAGTGATATTGTTATTAAAAGCGCTAACGCAGGCAAAATATTTATAGCAGCGCCCTGATCACTTCAATGTTTACATCATCGACTGTTTTCTTGCTTCTCTAAAATATCTGTTTCTCAGCTGCGGTCCGTATGGTACTCAGTTGTAATACACTTTCCCACCACTTGTGGCAGTAATGACAATGTCAAACAAACTAAAAAATCCTGGTGCTCAAGTTGTTGAGAAGTTTCTTCAAGGAGATCTGCACTTTTTTTGGGGAATTTTACCCATAAAACCTGATAAATACCCAGTCAAAAAGCACCAACAATACTCCATTAACAAGTCGTGACTTGAATATTAACCAAATATTAGAGATATTGTTATTATAAGCGCTAATGCAGGCAAACTATTTATAGTGGCGCCCTGATCACTTCAATGTTTACATCATCGAGTGGTCTGCTGTTTCCTTGCTTCTCTAAAATATCTGTTTCTTAGCTGCGGTCCGTATGGTACTCAGTTGTAATACACTTTCCCACCACTTGTGGCAGTAATGACAATGTCAAACAAACTAAAAAATCCTGGTGCTCAAGTTGTTGAGAAGTTTCTTCAAGGAGATCTGCACTTTTTTGGGAGTTTTGCCCATAAAACCTGATAAATACCCATTCAAAAAGCGCTAACAATACTCCATTAACAAGTCGGGACTTGAATATTAACCAAGTATTACTGATATTGTTATTAAAAGCGCTAATGCGGGCGAACTATTTATAGCGGCGCCCTTATCACTTCAATGTTTACATCATCGAGTGGTCTGCTGTTTCCTTGCTTCTCTAAAATATCTGTTTCTTAGCTGCGGTCCGTATGGTACTCAGTTGTAATACACTTTCCCAACACTTGTGGCAGTAATGAAAATGTCAAACAAACCAAAGAAGCCTGGAGCTCAAGTTGTTGAGAAGTTTCTTAAAGGAGATCTGCACTTTTTTTGGGAGTTTTGCCCATAAAACCTGATAAATACCCATTCAAAAAGCACCAACAATACTCCATTAACAAGTCGTGACTTGAAGATTAACCAAGTATTACTGATATTGTTATTAAAAGCGCTAATGCGGGCGAACTATTTATAGTGGCACCCTTATCACTTCAATGCTTAAATCATCGAGTGGTCTGCTGTTTCCTTGCTTCTCTATAATATCTGTTTCTTAGCTGCGGTCCGTATGGTACTCAGTTGTAATACACTTTCCCACCACTTGTGGCAGTAATGACAATGTCAAACAAACTGAAGAAGCCTGGAGCTCAAGTCGTGGAAAAGGTTCTTGAAGGGGTCTGCAATTTGGGGAGGAATTTTGCCCATAAATTCCGATAAATAACAATTCAAAAAGCACCAACAATACTCCATTAACATGTCGTGACTTGAAGATTAACCAAGTATTAGAGATATTGTTATTAAAAGCGCTAACTCAGGCAAACTATTTACAGTGGCGCCCTTATCACTTCAATGTTTACATCATCGAGTGGTCTGCTGTTTCCTTGCTTCTCTAAAATATCTGTTTCTTAGCTGCGGTCCGTATGGTACTCAGTTGTAATACACTTTCCCACCACTTGTGGCAGTAATGACAATGTCTAACAAACCGAAGAATCCTGGTGCTCAAGTTGTTGAGAAGTTTCTTCAAGGAGATCTGCACTTTTTTTGGAGTTTTGCCCATACAACCTGATAAATACCCATTCAAAAAGCGCTAACAATACTCCATTAACAAGTCGTGACTTGAATATTAACCAAATATTAGAGATATTATTATTATAAGCGCTAATGCAGGCAAACTATTTATAGCGGCGCCCTTATCACTTCAATGTTTACATCATCGAGTGGTCTGCTGTTTCCTTGCTTCTCTAAAATATCTGTTTCTTAGCTGCGGTCCGTATGGTACTCAGTTGTAATACACTTTCCCACCACTTGTGGCAGTAATGACAATGTCAAACAAACCGAAGAAGCCTGGAGCTCAAGTCGTACAAAAGTTTCTTGAAGTGGTCTGCAATTTGGGGGGGAATTTTGCCCATAAATTCCAATAAATAACAATTCAAAAAGCACCAACATTACTCCATCATCAAGTCGTGACTTGAAAATTAAACATATATTAGAGATATTGTTATTATAAGCGCTAACGCAGGGGAACTATTTATAGTGGCGCCCTTATCACTTCAATGTTTTCATCATCGAGTGGTCTGCTGTTTCCTTGCTTCTCTAAAATATCTGTTTCTTAGCTGCGATCCGTATGGTACTCAGTTGTAATACACTTTCCCACCACTTGTGGCAGTAATGACAATGTCAAACAAACTAAAAAATCCTGGTGCTCAAGTTGTTGAGAAGTTTCTTCAAGGAGATCTGCACTTTTTTGGGAGTTTTGCCCATAAAACCTGATAAATACCCATTCAAAAAGCGCTAACAATACTCCATTAACAAGTCGTGACTTGAATATTAACCAAGTATTACTGATATTGTTATTAAAAGCGCTAATGCGGGCGAACTATTTATAGCGGCGCCCTTATCACTTCAATGTTTACATCATCGAGTGGTCTGCTGTTTCCTTGCTTCTCTAAAATATCTGTTTCTTAGCTGCGATCCGTATGGTACTCAGTTGTAATACACTTTCCCACCACTTGTGGCAGTAATGACAATGTCAAACAAACGGAAGAATCCTGGTGCTCAAGTTGTTGAGAAGTTTCTTCAAGGAGATCTGCACTTTTTTGGGGCTATTTTACCCATAAAACCTGATAAATACCCATTCAAAAAGCGCTAACAATACTCCATTAACATGTCGTGACTTGAAGATTAACCAAGTATTAGAGATATTGTTATTAAAAGCGCTAACTCAGGCAAACTATTTACAGTGGCGCCCTTATCACTTCAATGTTTATATCATCGAGTGGTCTGCTGTTTCCTTGCTTCTCTAAAATATCTGTTTCTTAGCTGCGGTCCGTATGGTACTCAGTTGTAATACACTTTCCCACCACTTGTGGCAGTAATGACAATGTCAAACAAACCGAAGAAGCCTGGAGCTCAAGTTTCTTGAAGGGGTCTGCAATTTGGGGGGGAATTTTGCCCATAAATTCCGATAAATAACAATTCAAAAAGCACCAACAATACTCCATTAACAAGTCGAGACTTGAATATTAACCAAATATTAGAAATATTGTTATTATAAGCGCTAATGCAGGCGAAATATTTATAGCGGCGCCCTTATCACTTCAATGTTTACATCATCGAGTGGTCTGCTGTTTCCTTGCTTCTCTAAAATATCTGTTTCTTAGCTGCGGTCCGTATGGTACTCAGTTGTAATACACTTTCCCACCACTTGTGGCAGTAATGAAAATGTCAAACAAACCGAAGAAGCCTGGAGCTCAAGTCATAGAGAAGTTTCTTAAAGGGGTCTGCAATTTTGGGGGGAATTTTGCCCATAAATCCCAATAAATAACAATTCAAAAAGCACCAACAATACTCCATTATCAAGTCGTGACTTGAATATTAACCAAATATTAGTGATATTGTTATTATAAGTGCTAACGCGGGTGAACTATTTATAGCAGTGCCCTTATCACTTCAATGTTTACATCATCGAGTGGTCTGCTGTTTCCTTGCTTCTCTAAAATATCTGTTTCTTAGCTGCGATCCGTATGGTACTCAGTTGTAATACACTTTCCCACCACTTGTGGCAGTAATGACAATGTCAAACAAACTAAAAAATCCTGGTGCTCAAGTTGTTGAGAAGTTTCTTCAAGGAGATCTGCACTTTTTTGGGAGTTTTGCCCATAAAACCTGATAAATACCCATTCAAAAAGCGCTAACAATACTCCATTAACAAGTCGTGACTTGAATATTAACCAAGTATTACTGATATTGTTATTAAAAGCGCTAATGCGGGCGAACTATTTATAGCGGCGCCCTTATCACTTCAATGTTTACATCATCGAGTGGTCTGCTGTTTCCTTGCTTCTCTAAAATATCTGTTTCTTAGCTGCGATCCGTATGGTACTCAGTTGTAATACACTTTCCCACCACTTGTGGCAGTAATGACAATGTCAAACAAACGGAAGAATCCTGGTGCTCAAGTTGTTGAGAAGTTTCTTCAAGGAGATCTGCACTTTTTTGGGGCTATTTTACCCATAAAACCTGATAAATACCCATTCAAAAAGCGCTAACAATACTCCATTAACATGTCGTGACTTGAAGATTAACCAAGTATTAGAGATATTGTTATTAAAAGCGCTAACTCAGGCAAACTATTTACAGTGGCGCCCTTATCACTTCAATGTTTATATCATCGAGTGGTCTGCTGTTTCCTTGCTTCTCTAAAATATCTGTTTCTTAGCTGCGGTCCGTATGGTACTCAGTTGTAATACACTTTCCCACCACTTGTGGCAGTAATGACAATGTCAAACAAACCGAAGAAGCCTGGAGCTCAAGTTTCTTGAAGGGGTCTGCAATTTGGGGGGGAATTTTGCCCATAAATTCCGATAAATAACAATTCAAAAAGCACCAACAATACTCCATTAACAAGTCGAGACTTGAATATTAACCAAATATTAGAAATATTGTTATTATAAGCGCTAATGCAGGCGAAATATTTATAGCGGCGCCCTTATCACTTCAATGTTTACATCATCGAGTGGTCTGCTGTTTCCTTGCTTCTCTAAAATATCTGTTTCTTAGCTGCGGTCCGTATGGTACTCAGTTGTAATACACTTTCCCACCACTTGTGGCAGTAATGAAAATGTCAAACAAACCGAAGAAGCCTGGAGCTCAAGTCATAGAGAAGTTTCTTAAAGGGGTCTGCAATTTTGGGGGGAATTTTGCCCATAAATCCCAATAAATAACAATTCAAAAAGCACCAACAATACTCCATTATCAAGTCGTGACTTGAATATTAACCAAATATTAGTGATATTGTTATTATAAGTGCTAACGCGGGTGAACTATTTATAGCAGTGCCCTTATCACTTCAATGTTTACATCATCGAGTGGTCTGCTGTTTCCTTGCTTCTTTAAAATATCTGTTTCTTAGCTGTGGTACTGAGTTGTAATACACTTTCCAACCACTAGTGGCAGTAATGACAATATCAAACAAACCAAAGAAGCCTGGAGCTCAAGTCATAGAAAAGTTTCTTAAAGGGGTCTGCAATACTGGGGGGAATTTTGCCCACAAATCCCGATAAATACCCATTCAAGGAGCGCCAACAACACTCCATTAACATGTCCTGACTTGAATATTAACCAAGTATTAGTGATATTGTTATTATAAGTGCTAACACAGGCGAATTATTGATAGTGGGGCCCTAAACGCTTCTATGTTTACATTTTCCAGTACTCTGCTGTTTCCTGGCCAATCTAAAAAATCAGTTTCTCAGCCATGGTCCATATGGATATCATATATGATGCTTTGTAATGCCTTCCAAGGCCTTAATTCTTGTAAAATCCATTAAACACTCTTTCACCGACGGTCAGAAACTCCTGTATTCAGACAGATCAAAGAAACTCTCCGTCCAAACTGGTCCGTGGAACTGGACTTCAATCACACCGCAGCCAAGTAAGAGGCCTGTTTGTCGGAGGTCAGAGCCCGGCTAACACTTGTGCTGACTATCAAGGACTAGATTAAGTCTGGAGGAATCAATAGAGCAATCTTAACAGAGCAACACATAGTCCCAGTCAAGGCTGCTAGTCCTGTGCTGGACTCGGCCTTGGTTGCTCGGGCCTCATCTTTCAGAGGATTAATACTGAAATGATTCAATATAGCATCGAGCCGCTGGGAGGTTGGGGGGGGGAGTCAGTCGGGCGATGGGATTTCTTTTGTGCACGATTACTCTTGTGTGGCATGTTCTGCCATCCGTAAATCTGCAGAGTAGGCGTTTTTTTTTTTCGATATGTTGTCTCCGGATAACTTTTCATTGATTAAACATACAGGCTGATGGAAAAAAAAACATGACAAATATCTGCGGGGTGTATGCAAGGGATAGATCTTTTGTGGAATACATTTCAACGAACGGATTAAAGCAAGGATTTCCTTTCCGTGGTTTTAATCAACTTTAAAGAGGAACTGCACTTTTACAATCCTTATGTAAGACAACCAACTTTGTGTTTTAGGGGGTTTTTTTGCATTTTAAATTGTAAATAAACATCAGCTAACAATGGATCTGATTCCGAATCAGAAGTATTTTATTAATCCCCGACGGAGATTTGAATTTTTTTTAGCACAATCCCATTCAAGTCCAGACAAACATTGCAGGGTCTGACAACTTCCTGTGCCCCTTACAAAAACAAAGGTGAGAAACAGGTAAACGTTGGGGGCGGGGGCAGTAAAAAACAAAATATTCCGTCAAAAGCTGGACTCCAGGGACGGGATTCATACGAGGCCAAGGAAAAAAAACTCATAGCCAGAGCACATATACACAGGTTACATAGAATCAACAAGACTTGCAAAAGAGGGAAGGGTGTGGGAGCTACGGAGGCCGGCTACAGCTGTATTAGCCCTAGTCAGCCATCCATTGCCCGGAAGGGATTCAAGCGTCATTGACAAAAAAGGTCCAATTTTTTTTCTATCAAGAAAAGTGTACTTGTTATTAGTGAGAATATACTTATTTTCAGCTATTTTTGGGGTTCATTGAGGTTAGCTCATTTTACTTGTTTTGGAAAGTCTTGATAAGACCAATTTTCTTGTTGTATTGGTAGATCATTTAGCTTAATTCAAGTGAAATACCCCTCATTTTTGTATTTTTTTATTTTACTTTTTGCAGTGTGCTATGACTAAATGGAGTATTGTTGGCGTTCTCTCATTAGCTGCACCTTAGTTGCCGTATTTTTCAACTTAGAATGCATACAAAAAGACATATCGTATTTCCTTGAATTGCCGCCGCGTATATAGTATGCACCTGACTAGAATTACTGCCGGGTCTAACTCCTTTCGCAAAATAATTAGCGCATGCTTAGCATTACCGTCGGCTCAGGATTAACGCCGGGTCAAACTCGTTTTGCAAAATATTATTTTTACTAGCGCATGTCTAGAATTTCCGTCGGGTCAAACTCGTCACGTCTGACTTCACCTGTCATCATTTTCAAAATTTAGGAGGCTGATTTCAATCATTTGAAATCCCATAAAGGGAAGAAGATTAAGAGCTATTCAGTAGGATTTAAGGTCCAAGCTATTGAATATGCTAAAAAGAACAATAAGCAGCTATGTTTTATTAATATACCGTAGCTGCGTGTGTCAAATATGAGTCATTAAATGACTCCCGCCTCCTGGTGGTAGAGGGCGCTAGTGATCCTTCTTGCGACTACTCGGCTGCAGAAGAAGTGACAACAAGCAGCGTGTGGTTATTTTTTCCTCTCGCTTGCAGTTTTAACATGGAGGATTACATATCTAAAATAAAACAGTTTTCTAAACTGGACTTTCAATCGAAGCAGTAGGTAATAAAAGAAGATCTGCATCGAGACAGAGAGACTTTTAAAGCTGAAGAAAGATAAGGAAGACTTCTATAAACAAGTAATCGATGCTTTTGATCAGAAAGAGCTGTGCATGGACTTCATTTATAAGTAAAGGTAAGACCATAATAATGTTTGTTGTATTAAATGTGCTTTTCATGATGGTATCCTTACATCACACTCAAATTTATAAGCGCAGGCCTAAATTTACCGCATGCCTTTGGTAAGTGGCGGATCTCCATCGAGACAGAGAGACTTTTAAAACTGAAGAAGGATAAGGAAGACTTCTATAAACAAGTTATCGATGCTTTTGATCAGAAGGAGCTGCGCATGGACTTCATTTATAAGTAAAGGTAAGACCATAATAAGGTTTTTTTTTTATTAAATGTTCTTTTCATGATGGTATCTTTACATCACACTCAAATTTATAAGCGCAGGCCTAAATTTACCGCATGCCTTTGGTAAGTGGCGGATCTCCATCGAGACAGAGAGACTTTTAAAACTGAAGAAGGATAAGGAAGACTTCTATAAACAAGTTATCGATGCTTTTGATCAGAAGGAGCTGCGCATGGACTTCATTTATAAGTAAAGGTAAGACCAGAATAACGTTTGTTGTATTAAATGTGCTTTTCATGATGGTATCCTTACATCACACTCAAATTTATAAGCGCAGGCCTAAATTTACCGCATGCCTTTGAGAAGAGGTTTTAAATTAATTAGCGCCCCGGCAGCAATTCAATGGACAGAAAAGTTCCCCTTTGAGGACAGTAAATGTCTGATATTGCAGCGACACATGTCCGGTATTTCCAGATAACTTCCCGACGATCATCACTTGCTTCTTTTCCTGAATCCCAATGGAGGTGTACATACCAATCTGACACCCAGGCTTGCGTTTTCTCTCCAAAAAGGCCTCCCTTGCTGCTCTTTTCACTTGTCACATTTCCCTTCTCCTTCCAGCCTTGAATGCTAGCTCTTTTATTCCCATCCCTGACCGTCCCTCCCTCCATCTCCATTCCTCTTCCTCCATTTATCCCTCCGTCGTTTCGCACCCTCACCTCGTGGTCGTACCAGCGACGCCGAGAGCGTGGCCAAACGCTTGTCGTGACGAGTTACCGCGAGACATTCGGTGATGGCTCCGTAGAGTTTTTTGTTTTTTTTGTCCACCCTCTTAGGGAGGAGAAAGAAAGATGGTGTGTGTTCTTCATCAAAGGGCTCTCTAAGTCCTGAGTAACGCTGACGTGAATCGGGCGAGGGTGGCCTGGTGTGTTTGTGTCTTACTCTGTGGAAGTCTTGGCCAGCGTGTCACAGGAGCTGTAGCTGACCCCGGAGAAGGCCTCGTTGCAGGGCAAGGTCCTCATGCCGTCCATCCAGTCGCCCATCGTTCCCATCGGGGGAACCTCCGAGCTGCTTCTGTCCAGCAACAAGTTGGCGGGCCTGGGAGGGAAGCAGAAAAAACAACTAAAAAAAGGGAAAATATGATGAACTTTATTAGCTCCAGCAAATTGCCTGCTTGGCACTCAGCATCAAATGTTGGAATTGGGGGTTAAATCACAGAAAATGATTCCCGGGCGCGGCCACCGCTGCTGCTCACTGCTCCCCTCACCTCCCAGGGGGGGATCAAGGGTCAAATGCAGAGAATAATGTCGCCACACTTAGTGTGTGTGTCTGATGATCGTTGCTACTTTAACTTTAACTTGAAATAGTGTGGCAAAATTCCGGGAATAATCAAAGTTGGAAATAATGGGATATTAGGGCTTCACGGTGGTAGAGGGGTTAGTGCGTCTGCCTCACAATAAGAAGTTCCTGGAGTCCTGGGTTCAAATCCAGGCTCGGGATCTTTCTGTGTGGAGTTTGCATGTTCTCCCCGTGAATGTGTGGGTTCCCTCCTGGTACTCCGGCTTCCTCCCACCTCCAAAGACATGCACCTGGGGATAGGCCCCTCCCACCTCCAAAGACATGTACCTGGGGATAGGCCCCTCCCACCTCCAAAGACATGCACCTGGGGATAGGCCCCTCCCACCTCCAAAGACATGCATCTGGGGATAGGCCCCTCCCACCTCCAAAGACATGCACCTAGGGGATAGGCCCCTCCCACCTCCAAAGACATGCACCTGGGGATAGGCCCCTCCCACCTCCAAAGCATGCACCTGGGGAGAGGCCCCTCCCACCTCCAAAGACATGCACCTGGGGATAGGCCCCTCCCACCTCCAAAGCATGCACCTGGGGATAGGCCCCTCCCACCTCCAAAGACATCTAATTAGGGATAGGCCCCTCCCACCTCCAAAGACATCCAATTAGGGATAGACCCCTCCCACCTCCAAAGACATGCACCTGGGGATAGGCCCCTCCCACCTCCAAAGAAATGCACCTGGGGATAGGCCCCTCCCACCTCCAAAGACATGCACCTGGGGATAGGCCCCTCCCACCTCCAAAGAAATGCACCTGGGGATAGGCCCCTCCCACCTCCAAAGACATGCACTTGGGGATAGGCCCCTCCCACCTCCAAAGACATCCAATTAGGGATAGACCCCTCCCACCTCCAAAGACATGCACCTGGGGATAGGCCCCTCCCACCTCCAAAGACATGCACCTGGGGATAGGCCCCTCCCACCTCCAAAGACATCCAATTAGGGATAGACCCCTCCCACCTCCAAAGACATGCACCTGGGGATAGGCCCCTCCCACCTCCAAAGACATGCACCTGGGGATAGGCCCCTCCCACCTCCAAAGACATCCAATTAGGGATAGACCCCTCCCACCTCCAAAGACATGCACCTGGGGATAGGCCCCTCCCACCTCCAAAGACATGCACCTGGGGATAGGCCCCTCCCACCTCCAAAGACATGCACCTGGGGATAGGCCCCTCCCACCTCCAAAGACATGCACCTGGGGATAGGCCCCTCCCACCTCCAAAGACATGCACCTGGGGATAGGTTGATTGGCAACACTAAATGGTCCCTAGTGTGTGAATGTGAGTGTGAATGTTGTCTGTCTATCTGTGTTGGCCCTGCGATGAGGTGGCGACTTGTCCAGGGTGTACCCCGCCTCCCGCCCGATTGTAGCTGAGATAGGCGCCAGCACCCCCCGCGACCCCAAAAAGGGAATAAGCGGTAGAAAATGGATGGATGGATAATGGGATATTAATGAGAATAAACATTGAATGCAACATGCTAGATTATTAGCTAATTTCATGCAAATTCAGTTGATTTTCAATCAAATCGACTTTATTTGTCCAACACATTTAAACAACAGAAATGATTGCAAAGTGTTGGACAACAATATTAAACAAAAACAATATTTAAATATTATCCTTAGCTCCACCAATGACTGAAGAAAAACAAATAAATTAATACATATAAAAACAATATGAAAAAATATATATATTAAAAACGATTTCAACCCCGAACGGTGCATTCCTCCATCTCATCAGAATCAGAATCAGAAATCCATCCATCCATTTTTATACCGCTTATTCCCTTTTGGAGTTGCGGGGGGGCGCTGGCGCCTATCTCAGCTACAATCGGGCGGAAGGCGGGGTACACCCTGGACAAGTGGCCACCTCATCACAGGGCCAACACAGATAGACAGACAACATTCACACACTAGGGACCATTTAGTGTTGCCAATCAACCTATCCCCAGGT
The DNA here is from genome assembly GCF_033978795.1 of Nerophis ophidion. Lineage (NCBI taxonomy): Eukaryota > Metazoa > Chordata > Actinopteri > Syngnathiformes > Syngnathidae > Nerophis > Nerophis ophidion. The sequence goes on along the minus strand of NC_084623.1, from coordinate 4,425,278 downwards.
GCATGCTTTGGAGGTGGGAGGGGCCTATCCCCAGGTGCATGTCTTTGGAGGTGGGAGGGGCCTATCCCCAGGTGCATGTCTTTGGAGGTGGGAGGGGCCTATCCCCAGGTGCATGCTTTGGAGGTGGGAGAGGCCTATCCCCAGGTGCATGTGTTTGGAGGTGGGAGGGGCCTATCCCCAGGTGCATGTCTTTGGAGTTGGGAGGGGCCTATCCCCAGGTGCATGTATTTGGAGGTGGGAGGGGCCTATCCCCAGGTGCATGTCTTTGGAGGTGGGAGCGGCCTATCCCCAGGTGCATGTCTTTGGAGGTGGGAGGGTCCTATCCCCAGGTGCATGTCTTTGGAGGTGGGAGCGGCCTATCCCCAGGTGCATGCCTTTGGTGGTGGGAGGGGCCTATCCCCAGGTGCATGTCTTTGGAGGTGGGAGGGGCCTATTCCCCAGGTGCATGTCTTTGGAGGTGGGAGCGGCCTATCCCCAGGTGCATGTCTTTGGAGGTGGGAGGGGCCTATCCCCAGGTGCATGTCTTTGGAGGTGGGAGGGGCCTATCCCCAGGTGCATGTATTTGGAGGTGGGAGGGGCCTATCCCCGGGTGCATGTCTTTGGAGGTGGGAGGGGCCTATCCCCAGGTGCATGTCTTTGGAGTTGGGAGCGGCCTATCCCCAGGTGCATGTCTTTGGAGGTGGGAGGGGCCTATCCCCAGGTACATGTCTTTGGAGGTGGGAGGGGCCTATCCCCAGGTGCATGTATTTGGAGGTGGGAGGGGCCTATCCCCAGGTGCATGTCTTTGGAGGTGGGAGGGGCCTATCCCCAGGTGCATGTCTTTGGAGGTGGGAGGAAGCCGGAGTACCCGGAGTAGAACCCACGCATTCACGGGGAGAACATGCAAACTCCACACAGAAAGATCCCGAGCCTGGGATTGAACCCAGGACTGCAGGTATTATGAGGCAGACGCACTAACCCCTCTGCCACCGTGAAGCCAGAATCAGAAATACTTTATTAATAATGTGCAGTGCATTCTTCCATCAATACATGGATATTCACTACTGTTGTGATGGTAATATAAAATGGTGAATAAACCTTGAAACTTAAACAAACAAACAGCTGGGATGGTATCAAAGTTAGAGACCACCCTTGCACAGTTTTTTGACATATTTAGAAATATTTCAATCAAAATGGACAAATCACAACTCGGGTCTTCTGCGATTGTAGCTTGTAGTGAAATATGACGAATGTATCTGCCGTCGTATTTCAACGTCTGGGTCACGGGGTTTCGTCGCCACGTCGATACCACTTCTCATCTCCCGGTCCGGCCCAAGGTGCAGAGGTGGAACAAAAACAACACGACATTCGCCCCGGGGCTCAAAAGTTGGATTTGCATGAATTTCAATCTCCGGTTCCTGTCAGCGGTGGAAGGTGAAGAAAAGGCCACGGGTTCTGTTCTGACTGCCTTTGATTTACAGGCGCTGGAGAGGACGGGGGCATGGACGCTTTGTATGAATTAGCCAGCTACCAAAAGGAACAAACAAGGGGTGGAAGAGGGCGGGAAGGAGGAGAGAAATACAGTAGGTGGGAGTTTTAAAACTGCAAAACTTAAAGGATACCACCTTCAATTTCACGATTGTACATTACTTACCACCCGACTCTTTTTAAGCCACACATTAAGAATTGGACTTCTTTCATCTTGCTAAAATCCATCCTAAAAGATTGCAGTTGGTTGGAAACCTTGCTACCAGACTTTTGACGAGGAAGTGCCTTTGTTAAGATTTTTGTACAAAGTAGCGTATTTTTCAGACTAAAAGGTCCACTTAAAATATATATTTTTGTATATTTTTTATTTTTTTAATAATCCGAATAATTCTGGCTTTGCATACCGACCTCAAAGCTATTTTATTCGGTACATGGTGTAATGTTAAGGGTGACCAGTGGATGGCAGTCGCACATAAGAGATACATGTATACTCCAATATAATGGCAGCCACACATGAGAGACACGTGTGGACTGCATTATGATGGCAGTCACACATAAGAGATACGTGTAGACTGCAAAATGATGGCAGTCACACATAAGAGATACGTGTAGACTGCAATATGATGGCAGTCACACATGTGAGTTAAGTGTAGACTGCAATATGATGGCAGTCACACATACAAGATATGTGTTGACTGCAATATGATGGCAGTCACACACAAAAAATACGTGTAGACTGCAATATGATGGCAGTCACACATAAGAGATACGTGTAGAGTACAATATGATGGCAGTCACACATAAGAGATTAGTGTAGACTGCAATATGATGGCTGTCACACATAAGAGTTACGTGTAGACCGCAATATAATGGCAGTCACACATAAGAGATACGTGTAGACTGCAATATGATGGCACTCACACATAAGAGATACGTGTAGACTGCAATATGATGGCAATCACTCATAAGAGATACATGTTACCGCAATATGATGGCAGTCACACATAAGAGATATATGTAGATTGAAATATGATGGCAGTCACATATAGATATGTGTAGACTGCAATATGATGGCAGTCACACATACAAGATATGTGTAGACTGCAATATGATGGCAGTCACACATAAGAGATACATGTAGACTGCAATATGATGGCAGTCACACATAAGAGTTACGTGTACACTGCAATATGATGGCAGTCACACATACAAGATATGTGTTGACTGCAATATGATGGCAGTCACACATAAGAGACATGTGTAGACTGCAATATGATGGCAGTCACACATACAAGATATGTATTGACTGCAATATGATGGCAGTCACACATACAAGATACGTTTTAGACTGCAATATGATGGCAGTCACACACAAGATATACGTGTAGACGCCAATATGATGGCAGTCACACATAAGAGATACGTGTAGACTGCCATGTGACACATGTAAACAACACCAACATTTTAGGTTAGGTTTGTACAACACAGGACGTGTGGAAGAGGACACATTTGTGACCCTTGCTATGTTCTCATGGAGAGGATGGAAAGGCAACACTGACTAACAATGGAATCATTCTTCAGGCATGTTTGTTTTCACGACATATTGATCATCTTCTACGTCTCTCTTATCTCTTTTCCCTTCATCGCCTGCCTTCTCCTTGACTTCTGGGATGTGAACTACCAACGACCTCATTTTCCTTCCTCTGTCATTCTCTTTGTTTTTTCCGAAGTCACATTTTTTTTTTGGCGGCACATACGTCCCGCAGCAACGACGGCAAAGGGAATTTAAAAAAAACCCTACCCTGGCGGACTAAACACTAAACGTCAGACAGAAGTTAAAGTTCCCAGACACGATATCCCAGTTTGTCACTCCTTTGGCCCCAGATAACCGGGGCCCCGTAATTCTGGTTTTAGTGATGCGGAGGGGGGAGAAGAGCTTGTGCAGACACACCAGGGCAGGACAGCGGGGGAGCAATTCATCGCCAAACAATTCCCATGGAGTCCCCGGGATAGAAGTCATGGATGCACGTTGGCCCTTTAAATAGAATTTCTGATAAGCCTCTGTTGGATGTGATGGATGAGATGTGGCCCTCAATCAGCACTATTAACAAACTATCAACCTGAAACACCTCAGGTGTGACGCAGGTATGATTGTTACTCTAAATATGTGATTTATGTCACACGCCGTAATTAGAATGGATGCATATGAAAGTGTGGAGAGGCGCAGCTGACGGGCCAACAGAGGGGCAGGGCACACTGCAGCCCTGCCCAAAATGGCGGCATGGAGGCGGAGAATGCGGCGGAGTGGAGAGGTGGGGCCGCAATCGAATTCAGGTGCGTGGCTCACACACCGGGAAACGATTAACATTTCTCCTGACACTGTATAAAAGGGGAGAAGGAGGAGAGATCGGGGAGGAAGGAGGAGAAGAACCCGCAGCAGTGCATGAGAAGCGAGAGGAACAGAGAGCCATGGATGAGGACAACGACAACGGCGGCTGAAAGAGCAGACCGTGAACGAGCAGTGGAGGAAGGAGCTGAAAAGCGATCGGAGCTGCGGACAGATTTATTGAAAAATAAAGAAGTCAAACCTGCTCAAAAGCATGTCCTTCCTGGGTGGGCCATTGAACCCGCACAACGACAGCAAGAGACTGTCACAGAAAGTTTTACTTCGAAATATTGATGTATTAACAAACCCCAAAAGCAGTGAAGTTGTCACCTTGTTTAAATGGTAAATAAAAATAGAATACAACGATTTGCATCAACTTATATTCAATTGAATAGACTGCAAAGACAGGATATTTAACGTTCCAACTGGAAAATGTTATTTTTTGCACATTTTAGCTCATTTGGAATTTGATGCCTGCGACATGTTTCAAAAAAGCTGGCACAAGTGGCAAAAAAGAGTGAGAAAGTTGAGGAATGCTCATCAAACGCTTATTTGGAACATGGCACAGGGGAACAGGCTAATTGTGAACAAGTGGGTGTCGTGATTGGGTATAAAAGCAACTTAAAGGTGCTAACTTTTTCATCTAATTTCACCATTTTTTTTACATTTCCGCAGCCATACACCTTTCCATCCATCCATTTTCTACCGCTTGTCCCATTTGGGGTTGCAGGGGGTGATGGAGCCTATCTCAGCTGCATTCGGGCGGTAGGCGGAGTACAACCTGGACAAGAGGCCACCTTGTCCTTTGAGTCGTATAACTTGGTGTATGAAACATGCAGACTGTTATCATGCTATCGTTAGCACTCATGCTAATTGTTAGCATTTCTATTGTAAACATGCTACTGTTTTGGGCTAGCTCTGTGGCTCATTTTGCACAGTTACACTGAAAACTCACAGATTCAGACGCTCGGCACCATCTTGTAAGTATGGCGGCTACCAGCGACCCCCGGACAGGGGTCTGGGGCACAGATAGCAGGCCCATCAAAATTTCCAAGGGAATTTTCTAGTTAGTGCTATATTGTACTGTGGAAGCCTCCTCGCTTCTCCGCAGGCCTGCAGGCCACGCCCCCCCACATGTACCAAATGTGTGGTAAAAATGTACCTGTGGAGAGGCGGAGCCGACGGTCCGACAGACAGGCAGGGCACGCTTGAGCCCGGCCCAAGATGGTGAGGAGGAGGCGGAGAATACGAGCGAGCGGCGAGCCACAAACGAGATCAGGTGTGTGGATCGCACACTTGGACACTATTAACATATTTCCTCTCGATGTAAAAAAGGGGAGAAGGAGGAGAGAACGGGGCTGGTGATGGTGCAGAGAGAGAACTGCAAACAACGACGGAGATAGAGCGCAAGAGTCGGACGGAGGTACGGGCTGCTGAAAAGCAGATGGTGGAGCGAAAAGCAGAGGGAGATGGGAGACGCCGCGGAAGAATGACCCAACCGCGGACAAGCTGGTTTTGAAAAATAAAGCAAGTCAAACCTGCTTAAAATCATGTCCTTCCTTGGTGGTCCATGGAACCCGCATGACGACAGCTTGAGTCTGTCACAGTACCATTTTTAAAAAGTTCTACTTTCCAATTGAAAATTGGTTATTGGTAAAAAACAGACTGCCTGAGTAGCGATAAGTCAATGCTTTTTGAACGGTAACACTGATGTCCGGGTGGCGAGTTGACACCATTTGTCGAGTGGCGCCATGACAACCTGGTATCGCTCCGTTTGGTACCACTGTACAGGCAGCGTGATGGACCGTGCCCCCCAACCCCCCAGCCCTGTGGTTGGCCCATAATTAGTCTCCGGCAGCCCACCTTGACCCACTGAACCCAGCATCTCTCCATGCAGAGACAGTCCACTCCGACCGGGTCCCACCCCTGAACCCTCCAGATGCTAGACACTCCTGGTCCCAGGCCCAGGGTTTGGGTGGGAGTGGGAGTTGGGGGGGGGGTCTACATTAGCTAGCCAGGACAGCTCAGTGACAAACGAGGTGTGCAGAGTCGAGTGCAGCTGCTCCCGCTGCGCAACTGCCTCCACACACACACACACACACACACACACACACACACACACACACACACACACACACACATGCACACACACACACACACACACACACACACACGCACACACACTTGTCATAAATCACCACAGTAGACCCTGTCGGCCAGCCGGTGCTCACCCGGTGTTAAAAGCCAATCAGGAAAATGACATGCAAACTCCAAGGGACCTATTCTCACTTTCTCAAGAAATGATTAGTCAATGTTATGAGCTCCGACGTCTCCATGAGACCACATGCGGCGGCTGCGGACCCCGTTGGTTGGCCTGCTTCCTGCCGACGACAACTGACAAGTGTACGGGGTCCCCCATGGCGGGCCCTCGGAAGGCACAATGCATAAAGAGGGCAAATAAGATGAACAGCAGTGGAATAAAGTAGAGAGAACAGATAAACGAGGCCATGAATAAAAAGGAAATCCAGTCTACACTTCTTTGGAGTTCATTTCTTGACATCCATAATATGAAGTTTGTTGAATGACAAACACACCCAGCAGGGGTGTCCATACTTTATATATATATATATATATATATATATATATATATATATATATATATATATATATATATATATATATATATATACATACACACACATACATATATACACATATGTGTATGTGTATATATATATACATATTTTTTTTAATTATTTATTTATTTATGAGAAGCAATGTAAGTATCAATATTTAGTTCTCGCCTTTATGAAAGTGTTTTATTATAGTTAATTTTTGTATATTTTATTTTGTTTTTTGTTCTTCTTTTCATTTTATTTCATTTTTTGTTTTTCTTTTTTTGGGGGGGGGGGTAGTGCCTGTTATGTCAGTACCTGTATTATGTGTGTGTGTATATATATATATATATATATATATACACACACATACATATATACACATATGTATGTATATATATATATATATATAGATATATATATATATATATGTATCTATATATATATATATATATGTATCTATATATATATATATATGTATCTATCTATATATATATATATATATATATATATATATATACATATATATGTATCTCTCTATATATATATATATGTATGTATCTATATATATATATAGATATCTATATATATATATATATATATATATATATATATATATGTATTTATTTATAAGAAGCAATGTAAGTATCAATATTTAGTTCTCGCCTTTACAAAAGTGTTTTTTTATAGTTAATTTTTGTATATTTTATTTTATTTTTTGTTCTTTTTATTTTATTTCATTTTTTGTTTTTCTTTTTTTTGGGGGGGGTAGTGCCTGTTATGTCAGTACCTGTATTATGTGTGTGTGTATATATATATATATATATATATATATATATATATATATATATATATACATATATATGTTCTGTGGTCAGGATTGTTTTTTTATTTTTCCGCTAATTTTGGACTCCATTAGTTCCAGTTTTTGTGCACCCTTGTTTGTTTTAGTTTCCATAACGACTCCATTAGTTCCTGTTTGCACTTCCTTCTTTGTTTTGTCACCTTAGTTACACTTTGTGTTCACCTGTCTCTGATTTGTGCTCGCCCGCTCA
>NC_084623.1:4337755-4412755 GCF_033978795.1 Nerophis ophidion | reverse complement strand
TCAACCCTATGCACGATGTAAGCAAAATATTGTCTACTTCATTGACGAACTGGACCCATGAGGAAAACGGGTCCAAAACAACCACGAGTCACCGGCCAAGTCCGGTCAGTTTACGCGTGGTGGTGTGTACGACACCAACGTGTTCTTCTACCAAGTATGCAGATGAAGTTATACATAACTGCATGCACATGTGCTTTATAATATTAGATGCACGACAGAATTTCCGACCTGAACTACAGACAGGATTACGACTTGTTTACAGGCAAAACTGTAACAACCTGCTCCCTTGGTTGGAAGGCAGAGCATATAAAAAGACAACATATTTTATCTAAGACATAAACTATGAGTCACTTACTGCAACACCGGGCAGTTTATTATTGTACTTTATCATTGCCCATGTTGTATTGCTGAGGAAGAAGAAAAAAAAAAGCAAATAGCAGCCTAATGTTTATTTGACAAGCATTTTGGTGTTTGAAAAAGCTGCATGGATGGTCAGGACCACATGATGCTGGGATGAGAATGACCACACACATGCTGCAAAATAACACAGCTGGTCTGCTGGTACTATACTGGCTTGATTGCAGTATTCATGTACACAAACCACCGCCATTTTTAAGACAATATCCCCTAAAATAACATAAAAATTCACCATTTTGTATACAAGATTTTGCTAAGAGTTCAGAGGTGCCGTTTTATATATATATATATATATATATATATATATATATATATATATATATATATATATATATATATATATATATATATATATATATATATATATATAGCCAAAAGTATTTGGCCACCTGCCTTGACTTACATATGACCTTGAAGTGCCATCCCATTCCTAGCCCATAGGGTTCAATATGATGTGGGTCCACATTTTGCAGCTATTACAGCTTCAACTCTTCTGGGAAGGCTGTCCACAAGGTCGCAGAGTGTCATTTATAGGACTATTCGACCATTCTTCATTGGTGAGGTCACACACTGATGTTGGTGGAGAAGGCCTGGCTCTCAGTCTCCGTTCTAATTCATCCCAAAAGTGTTCTATCGGGTTTAGGTCAGGACTCTGTGCAGGCCAGTCAAGTTCATTGATTGATTGATTGATACTTTTATTAGTAGATTGCACAGTTCAGTACATATTCCGTACAATTGACCACTAAATTGTAACACCCGAATAAGTTTTCCAACTTGTTTAAGTCGGGGTCCACGTTAATCAATTCATGGTAAATCCACACCAGACTCTGTCATCTATGTCTTTATGGACCTTGCTTTGTGCACTGGTGCACAGTCATGTTCGAAGAGGAAGGGGCCCACCCCAAACTGTTCCCAAAAGGTTTGGATTATGGAATTGTCCAGAAATGTTTTGGTATCCTGGAGCATTCAAAGTTCCTTTCACTGGAAATAAGGGGCAAAGCCCAACTCCTGAAAAACAACCCCTCCAACAAATTTCACACTCGGCACAATGCAGTCCGAAATGTAGCATCTCACGCTTTGCATTGGACTTGGTGATGCATGGCTTAGATTCAGCTGCCCGGCCATGGAAACCCATTCAATGAAGCTCTCTGCGTACCGTACGTGGGCTAATTGGAAGGTCACATGAAGTTTGGAGCTCTGTAGCAACTGACTGTTCAGAAAGTCTTTGTACTATGTGCTGACCCCTCTCTTGTCAGTTTACGTGGCCTACCACTTGGTTGCTGTTGTTCCCAAACTCTTCAATTTTCTTATAATAAAGTCGACTTTGGAATTTTTAGGAACGTGGAAATTTCATGACTGAGTGGCACCCAATGACAGTTCCACGCTGGAAATGACTGAAAGCGGCCCATTCTTTCACTAATGTTTGTAGAAACAGTCTCCATGTCTGACTATCACCATGGCATGACACACATGAAATCCCCCAGGGCAGTGCCCTCTTACTTTATCGTCAGGTTGGCATCTCAGCTTACCCTGGTGGTGTAGGCGGCCTCGGGGTCGTCCTCCAGGACCCGGGACAGTCCGAAGTCTGAGACTTTACACACCAGGTTGCTGTTGACCAGGATGTTGCGGGCTGCCAGGTCTCTGTGGACGTAGCCCATGTCGGACAGGTACTTCATGCCCGAGGCGATGCCACGCAGCATGCCCACCAACTGGATGCCGGTGAACTGGGCGTCGTGTTTCTAAGGAACAAAACGTTTGTTGATTCACAAAAGTGACCTTTGGGACAATTTGCATGAAACAAAAACCTTTTGGCTACTAAAACGACCACGGCGTTAACCTTTAAAGAGGCAACTTTGGATATTTTGCGCCACGTTTTAAGTCAGAAGTGGCACACAGCTCCTAATGGATGTTGGACACCAGTAAAAAGTCCCTTCATCGGTGTTTTTTAGAACATTGTCACAAAGTAGTGAATCAAAGTCAATCCTATCTGAATAAGGCACGGAAAAAAAAAAATATATATAAATATATTCACAACGCTTCACTTTCCCCACATGTTGTTATTTTACAGCCTTATTCCAAAATGGAATGCATTCAGTTTTTTTTTTTCCCTCAAAATTCCACACACAACACCCCATGGTGAAAACGTTTACTTTTGCAAAGTTATTAAATATGAAAAACAAATAAACAAAACATTGGCCCTGTGATGAGGTGGCGACTTGTCCGGGGTGTACCGCGACTTCCGCCCGAATGCAGCTGAGATAGGCTCCAGCACCTTCCGCGACCCCAAAAAGGGGACAAGCGGTATAAAATGGATGGGTGGATTGTTTGTACAGTGCGTCCCGGAAAGTATTCACAGCGCTTCACTCCCCCCCCCCCCCCCACATTTTCTATGTTACAATCTCATTCCAAAATGGAATATATTCATTTCTATCCTCAAAATTCTACACACAATACCCCGTAAGGACAATGTGAAAAGTTTAAACAATTATTATTGGCTAATTTATTTAACTTAAAAAAATAAATGTACATAAGTATTGACAGTTTTCGCTCAGTATTTTGTTGATGCACCTTTGGTTGCAATTCAAGTCTTTTTGAACACGATGCCATGAGCTTGGCACTTGGAACGTTTTTTTTTTAGGTCAGAGTCGACATTTGCTCAAAGGTTCAAGTCAGAGTCACACAATAAATACACTGTCATCCATTCATCATAGCAGGAAAACATGTTTGCAACATGTTATGAGTACCGGTAGTTTTTTATAGTTGAGCAAAATACGTAAATATTCCATTTTAATTTGAACGTTACACATTACATATATACTTAAAGTGATGGAGGCTTTTTGGATTGTTTTAAGCATTTTATCGGCAGAATAGAGAAACTCCCATTAGTTTAATTGTGCGCTGACTTTTGCTAGGGATTCTTTATGATTTAGAATGCATTAAAAAAGAAAAAAACATTTGTGTTCCTGTCTTATATAAGGATTGTGAATGACAGAAGACTAAAAAAGGAACAAAAATATATGAATTGGGAAGAATTTGGACTTTTTTTTAATTTAGGAATGTTGTTTTTAGGTCAGAGTCGACATTTGCTAAAAGGTTCAAGTCAGAGTCACACAATAAATACACTGTCATCCATTCATCATAGCAGGAAAACATGTTTGCAACATGTTATGAGTACCGGTAGTTTTTTATAGTTGAGCAAAATACGTAAATATTCCATTTTAATTTGAATGTTACACATTACATATATACTTAAAGTGATGGAGGCTTTTTGGATTGTTTTAAGCATTTTATCGGCAGAATAGAGAAACTCCCATTAGTTCAATTGTGCGCTGACTTTTGCTAGGGATTATTTATGATTTAGAATGCATACAAAGAGAAAAAACATTTGTGTTCCTGTCTTATATAAGGATTGCAAATGACAGAAGACTAAAAAAGGAACAAAAATATATGAATTTGGAAGAATTTGGACTTTTTTAAAATTTAGGAATGTTGTTTTCAGGTCAGAGTCGACATTTGCTCAAAGGTTCAAGTCAGAGTCACACAATAAATACACTGTCATCCATTCATCATAGCAGGAAAACATGTTTGCAACATGTTATGAGTACCGGTAGTTTTTTATAGTTGAGCAAAATACGTAAATATTCCAATTTAATTTGAAGGTTACACATTACATATATACTTAATGTGATGGAGGCTTTTTGGATTGTTTTAAGCATTTTATCGGCAGAATAGAGAAACTCCCATTAGTTTAATTGTGCGCTGACTTTTGCTAGGGATTCTTTATGATTTAGAATGCATTAAAAAAGAAAAAAACATTTGTGTTCCTGTCTTATATAAGGATTGTGAATGACAGAAGACTAAAAAGGAACAAAAATATATGAATTTGGAAGAATTTGGGATTTTTTTAAATTTAGGAATGTTGTTTTTAGGTCAGAGTCGACATTTGCTAAAAGGTTCAAGTTAGAGTCACACAATAAATACACTGTCATCCATTCATCATAGCAGGAAAACATGTTTGCAACATGTTATGAGTACCGGTAGTTTTTTATAGTTGAGCAAAATAAGCAAAATATGTAAATATTCCAATTTAATTTGAACGTCACACATTACATATATACTTAAAGTGATGGAGGCTTTTTGGATTGTTTTAAGCATTTTATCGGCAGAATAGAGAAACTCCCATTAGTTTAATTGTGCGCTGACTTTTGCTAGGGATTCTTTATGATTTAGAATGCATACAAAAAGAAAAAAAAACATTTGTGTTCCTGTCTTATATAAGGATTGTGAATGACAGAAGACTACAAAAGGAACAAAAATATATGAATTGGGAAGAATTTGGACTTTTTTTTCATTTAGGAATGTTGTTTTTAGGTCAGAGTCGACATTTGCTCAAAGGTTCAAGTCAGAGTCACACAATAAATACACTGTCATCCATTCATCATAGCAGGAAAACATGTTTGCAACATGTTATGAGTACCGGTAGTTTTTTATAGTTGAGCAAAATACGTAAATATTCCATTTTAATTTGAAGGTTACACATTACATATATACTTAAAGTAATGGAGGCTTTTTGGATAGTTTTAAGCATTTTATCGGCAGAATAGAGAAACTCCCATTAGTTTAATTGTGCGCTGACTTTTGCTAGGGATTATTTATGATTTAGAATGCAAACAAAAAGAAAAAAAACATTTGTGTTCTTGTCTTATATAAGGATTGTGAATGACAGAAGACTACAAAAGGAACAAAAATATATGAATTGGGAAGAATTTTGACTTTTTTTTCATTTAGGAATGTTGTTTTTAGGTCAGAGTCGACATTTGCTCAAAGGTTCAAGTCAGAGTCACACAATAAATACACTGTCATCCATTCATCATAGCAAGAAAACATGTTTTATGAGTAGTTTTATATTTGTTTGTGATTTGCTGCTGAGCTGGAGAGGAACACAAATGCGGGAGGTTTGTCACGCAAAGGCAGAGAGGGCAGGCAATTTTAGCAGCGGTTAGTGGGAATGTTTTGTCTGTGTTTGTCAGGGCACATCAATCCAAGTGGAGAAGAAGTCACTTTTTGTTTGTTTTTCTTTGTTTATAAAGCCGGACGCGAGCCTCTCATTTGGACGGGAGCGGTTAGTGGCCGGACCACCTGGCACGGTCACTTCAAAGCCCGCGTCTGCTATGTGACGCCCCGCCCGGGGATGGGGATGCGTGCTTGTGACACGTCCAGAGACGGAGTGCAGGCTCCTGGCTGCAGGCCAGCAAAACGAGCGCTCCTCCTCCTCCTCCTCCTCCAGGATGCAGCGTGATGCAGAGCAGACATGTGGAAAAAGGTCTCCGACACGAGTCCAGCAGCTTTGATGTCACTGTTATGACTCGGCTCGCATGCTTTGGTTAATTCCAGCCGGGCGGGTCCACTCCTTTTTTTAAGGAGCGCCGACGTGGTCAAAATAGGGGGAGGAAAAACATCCCTCCCGGCATGATGAAGAAGTCCATGTGACGGGGACACGGCCCAGAGAGGTGGGTTGATGGTTCAAAACCGGGCGCAACACACCCTGTGGACCGGGAGGATTTCTGAAAAGCGTTGGGTGGACAAATTAAGTTAAAAAAAACGAGTGACGTCTGCCTTCGTCGCAATGGCGTCAGGAAGGGTAGAACAACTAAAAATGTGTATCGGACCATTTTGGTGGAAAGTATGCGATCAACATTGCTGATTTGACGACAAACACCGATATCCTATTTATTTTTAGTCCCCCGGATGAGCAGCGACTAGCAGCTAATTGTGTGTCTCCACACACTTGAACCCATAATAGTTAACTGCATTTCTTAGTATCTTGACTATCGTTTGTGTGAATGTTGACGCATTCACACTTATAAAATTCTACATCAGCAAATAATGTATGTATTATTATTTTTTAATTATTATTATTATTATTATTATTATTATTATTATTAGTATCATTATTATTATCATTATTATTATTATCATTATTATTATTATGTGTGAATGTCCAACCAAATATTCACACAATATATATAATGCTCTAAAAAGTATCTATTTATTATTGTTATTATTATTATTATTATTATTATTATGTGTGAATATCCAGCCAAATATTCACACAATATATATAATGCTCTAAAAATTATCTATTTATTATTTTTATTATTCTTATTATTATTATTGTTGTTATTATTATTATTATTATTATTATTATTGTTATTATTATGTGTGAATGTTCAACCAAATATTCACACAATATATATAATGCTCTAAAAATCATCTATTTATTATTGTTATTATTATTACAAATGTATGTGTGAATGTCAAAACATTTACATTTATAAGATTCTACACCAAACAATCATATTTATTTATTATTATTATTATTATTATCCATCCATCCATTTTCTACCGCTTATTCCCTTTAGGGGTCACGGGGGGCGCTGGCGCCTATCTCAGCTACAATCGGGCGGATTATTATTATTATTATTAGTAGTAGTAGTAGTAGTATATATGTGAATGTTTAACATTCACACATATAAAATCATACACCAAAAAATCATCTATTTATGATTATTATAAAAAAAATGTCATGTGTAAATGTCAAAGCATCCACACTTATAAGATTATACGCCAAACAAAAACATAGATTATTATTATTATTATTATTATCATTAGTAATATTATTATTATAGGTGTGAATGTCCAACATTCACACCTATAAGACTATACACCAAAAAATATTGTATTTATGATTATCACGATAATTATGATTATCATTATTATTGTTATTATCATCGTCGTCGTTATTATTATTATTATTTTTATTATGTGTCAATGTCAAAGCATTCACACTTATAAGATTCTACACAAAACAAATATTATTATTATTATTATTATTATTATTAGTAGTAGTAGTAGTAGTAGTAGTATTAAAATATGTGTGAATGCAGGACTTTCACACGTATACAATTCAACACCAAAAATATCTATTTTTTTATTGTTATTATTATTATTATTATTATTATTATTATTGTCACGCCCATGAAATCATGTTTCGTTTTTGTCATGTTTGTTTTTGTTTTTTGGAAAATCGGTTCTTATGTTTGCACTTCCTTGTTTGTTTTATCACCATAGCTACTCATTGATTTTCAATTTGCCCTCATGTCACCCCCCTGTCCTCAGCTCTCACACCTGTTGTTAATCATCATAGCTATTATTTAAGCCACAGTTACAAGGTAGTTGGCCTGGCAACTTCGCGTATTCCTCAACCCCCTTCATGCCATTGCATGCTGTTCATTCATTCTGTCCACGCCAAGTAAGTTTTTGGTATTTCTGCCACAGTACAAGTTTTTGTTTCATGTCTATAGTTTGTAGCCTTTGTGCTAGTTTTTTTTTTTCATTAGTCAAGTTTGTTCTCCGCCCTCGTGCGCGCCTTTTGTTTTGCTTCCTTTGTTTATCTTTTTGTTAGTATATAAATAAACATGTACTCACATTCACATCTCGCTCGTGCCAACTATCCTTTGCGTTGCAAAAACAGACTATCTCCAAGTCATAGTCCAAGTCCTGACAATTATTATTGTTATTATTATTATTATTATTATTATATGTGTGAATTCCCAACCAAACATTCACACTTATACGATTATACACCAATAAATCTTCTATTTATTATTATAATTATTAATCCATCCATCCATCCATCCATTTTCTACCGCTTATTCCCTTTCGGGGTCGCGGGGGGCGCTGGCGCCTATCTCAGCTACAATCGGGCGGAAGGCAGGGTTATTAATATTAATGTTATTATTACTATTATTATATGAGTGAATTCCCAACCAAAGATTCACAATTATAGGATTCTACACTAAAAAAATCATCTGTTTATTATTATTATATTGTTATTATTACTATAATATGTGTGAATGTCAAATAATTTGCACTTATACGATTCCATATAAAAATATTATTATTATTATTATTATTATTATTATTATTATTATTATTATTATTATTATATTAATATTAATATTATTATTATTATTATTTGTGTGAATGTCCAAGCATTCACATGTGTAATGTAGTAACATTTATAATAACATGTAATATATACATGATGTAAGCATGAATGTAGTATCTAGTAACATTCATAATAACATGTAATATTTATATTTTTTGCTCATTTTAAGCATACGGCGGCGTATTAATTTCACAGACGCATCAAAACGTTCACTTTTCCTTAACAACAACAACACTACTAATCGTGGCAAAGACTATTTTGGGACAAATGATGATCCAGAAACTTCTATTTTTGAGCCTGAATATAAGGAGGATGATCTAGAAGTTTTAGAAGCTGTGTGATAAACGGATGCAGCTTTAGTCAAACACTAAGCATCATGTAGCAGCATTGCTAAGTGCTAAACAAGATATACAAACATAATGAAACAATCACTTAATGTACAATGTCTGCTCTCACTGAGATAAAGACTGATGTTTATATCTTCCTGTTTGGATGAAGAATTAATCCTAATTCTTAGGCAGTTTGTCTCGTTGTCTTTCTCGCCATCCCTGGGTCTAAATTGGAAGCCAAAGTTGACCAACTTGTGGGTTTATGACCACAACGTTCTACTATCCAGGTAGAGGCATAATCTAAAATTAAATTTCACCAACTCAGAGGCGACGCAGCAGCTCAATATGTCAACATAGCAGCATAAGCGAGTTAGCTGTCTACAAATAGTCTGTCTGCGTATGCGCTCGTAAAAACAACCTGGTTGAGGAGCAAAGTCACCGCTGCAAATGTCTTCTTCCCCGCCTTCCGTTTGACATTGAATGAAGAAAGCAGGCATCACCTCGCCTGACTCGCAGTTTGAAATAAGACATGTGGGACGCGTGCTCACGTCACCTCGCTTAACCTCAATTATTTTTGGTCTTTCCCCGCTGCGGGTCCTTCCCGACACTTGTGAGACTTCATCCACCCGCGGGCCGGATTCAAATTAGCAGCAGTAAACCTGCGCCTGTTTGTTCACCAAGACTGGCTATAAGTTAAAGAAGGCAATTATTAAATATCGTGTGTGCGGAAAAGGACCTCGCTTTTGGGCAAGCTTGACAGTAATATTTCAACAGGACAGGAAAAACACAAGACTGGGACGGTGCATAAATTCTGCAGAGTAATGATGGAGTTTAGCTTTTCTCCTCATTGTTAGCCAGCAGCGTAGCATCAACATGACGTCGCTGAGTAAATCACCGATAATATCTGCTTTATGACTGTGAACACAAGTATTTTAGGGTTAAACAAAATACCGTATTTCTTTGAATTGCCGCCGGGTATATAGTATGCGCCTGCCTAGAATTACTGCAGGGTCAAACTCGTTTCGCAAAATAATTAGCGCATGCTTAGCATTATCGCCGGCTCAGAATTAACGCCGGGTCAAACCCGTTTCGCAAAATATTATTTTTATTTGCACATGTCTAGAATTTCCACCGGATCAAACTTGTTTCGCCAAATAATTAGCATATGCCTAGAATTTTCACCGGGTCAAACTCGTCACGTCACGAGTGTCATCATTTTCAAAATGGAGGAGGCTGATTTCAATCATTTGAAATGGCATAAAGGGAAGAAGATTAAGAGCTATTCAGTAGGATTTAAGGTCCAAGCTATTGAATATGCTAAAAAGAACAGTAAGCAGCTATGTTTTTTTAATATACCGTAGCTGCGTGTGTCAAATATGAGTCATTAAATGACTCCCGCCTCCTGGTGGTAGAGGGCGCTAGTGATCCTTCTTGCGACTACTCGGCTGCAGACGAAGTGACAACAAGCAGCAAGAGTGAGCAGCGATCCTTTATTTTTTCCTCTCGCTTGCACTTTTAACATGGAGGATTACATATCTAAAATAAAACAGTTTTCTAAACTGGACTTTCAATCAAAGCAGGAGGTAATAAAGGAAGATCTCCATCGAGACAGACACTTTTAAAACTGAAGAAAGGCAAGGAAGACTTCTATAAACAAGTTATCGATGCTTTTGATCAGAAGGAGCTGCGCATGGACTTCATTTATAAGCAAAGGTGAGACCATAATAAAACAATTTTTATTAAATGTGCTTTTCATGATGCTATTCTTACATCACACTCAAATTTATAAGCGCAGGCCTAAATTTACCGCATGCCTTTGGTAAACGCCGGAGTGAGAAGAGGTTTTGAATTGATTAGCGCCCCGGCGGCAATTCAAGGAAATACGGTATTAACAGTAAATGAACAAGTAGATTAATAATGAATTTTCTACCACTTGTCCTTAATAATTATGACACAACAATGGGTGTATAAAGGACACAATATGTTACTGCAGACTAATTAGGAGTATTTGTTTGTTTACTTACTACTAAAAGACAAGTCGTCCAGTATGTTCAACATTTTATTTAAGGACTAAATTACAATAATAAACATATGTTTCATGTACCCTAAAATGTTTTGTTCAAATAGACCCAATATTGACATTATTTTGTGGTCCCCTTTATTTAGAAAAAAGTATCAAAACAACCCTTGTGTGTATCATCAAACTCAGAGTTGAAATAAAGTGTGATTTGCAATTTATTTCAGAGGAGTTATGAAGTCTTCATGATGGAAATCCTGACACAGGTGGTCTGTATGTAGTGAATAATTCCCGACATGCACTTACCCTCAGAAAGCTGTCCAGCGAGCCGTTCTCCATGTATTCTGTGACGATCATAACAGGCTTGCCTGCCAAAGAAGGATACATTCCAATTATTGGTCAAATTCTACAATAAATATGACTTCTGTTCATTAATCACACACTTCTGGCTCTCAGCCAAGGCCAAGGCTTCCCCTCCCTCTCCCGCATCTCTTCTGCTTTGTTCTTTGTCTTGTCATACTAATCTAAGAGCTTCTCTTTTGCACTGTTTTGCAAACTCAATAACATGGAATTAATACGTTGGTTGCTCAACTCAACTGACAGGATTTCTCCACCAGAAGCTCAGGTTGAGGTAGACCTCACAGTCCTGCTGGGTACATATGGTACATAGTCTTGGGGAGAGGTGTAGAGTCCTGTGTTTGGCCTTTTAGTTCCGTCAAATACATTGAACATACCTGTTTGTAACTGCGATAACAGGCCATCTGCTGATCTGATCGAGCTTTACTCTGGTCTGTCCACAAATTGGGAAGACAATGGCAAACGTTCAAGGAGCCCAAAAGCTGGGTCGGGCAGAGGTGTGGGCACTCAGACGTTTGATCATTTCTCAATTGAATCGCAAATTAGATAACATCTGAGAGAGGCTCTACGATCGATTTGAGAGCCAGAACTGACGACTAGAGGTGACAAACCAAAACGGTCCTTCATAATCCTAGGATTCGGCTTCGTCCGCATGCTGTAAACACCCCAGTAATTGAGACGAGACGTATCGAACACAGGAATAATGATCTCAAAATGGGACGCATTTTAGCGATATTAGGACGTTTTAGTAACACTCTCGATGTGTGACTCAAACCAGAGAGTTGGGTGGAAGATAAAACCGAGAGTCTTTAGCGAGTTGCCTTGTGTATTTGTTTGGTTGTGGTATTATCAATCAGGTGTCGGTGTCTACCACAGTGGTTCTTAACCTTATTGGAGGTACCGAACCGCACCAAATTCATATCCACATTCACCGAACCCTTCTTTAGCGAAAAAACAAAAAATTTTAACAAATTCAAGACAAAGTTATGTTTTTTTTTACTGGTGCACAAGATCAATCGTGCATGAACCTCACCTTGTTCAAAGAACAAAATCAACACAGTGCATCAACTCACAACAACCTGCCAATCAGATGGAAAATTAGAGGGAACATTGTTTGAGGGTATCCAAAATACGTCGATAGGGAGAAGTTTTTATTTACACGATGAGTTGGGTGTGTCTAGACCAGGGGTAGGGAACCTATGGCTCTAGAGCCAGATGTGGCTCTTTTGATGACTGCATCTGGCTCTCAGATAATTATATTTATATAGCGCTTTTCCCTAGTGACTCAAAGCGCTTTACAAAGTGACACCCAATATCTAAGTTACATTTAAACCAGTGTGGGTGGCACTGGGGGCAGGTGGGTAAAGTGTCTTGCCCAAGGACACAACGGCAGTGACTAGGATGACAAAAGCGGGAATCAAACCTGGAACCCTCAGGTTGCTAGCACGGCCACTCTCCTAACCGAGCTATGCCGAGTAACCGTGTAATATTCTTCCATATCAGTAGGTGGCAGTCGGTAGCTAATTGCTTTGTAGATGTGGGAAACAGCGGGAGGCAGAGTGCAGGTAAAAAGTTGTCTAATGCTTAAACCTGGGGTAGGGAACCTATGGCTCTAGAGACAGATGTGGCTCTTTTGATGACTACATATGGCTCTCAGATAATTATATTTATATAGCGCTTTTCCGTAGTGACTCAAAGCGCTTTACAAAGTGACACCCAATATCTAAGTTACATTTAAACCAGTGTGGGTGGCACTGGGAGCAGGTGTGTAAAGTGTCTTGCCCAAGGACACAACGGCAGTGACTAGGATGGGGGAAGCGGGAATCAAACCTGGAACCCTCAGGTTGCTAGCACGGCCACTCTCCTAACCGAGCTATGCCGAGTAACCGTGTAATACTCTTTCATATCAGTAGGTGGCAGTCGGTAGCTAATTGCTTTGTATATGTGGGAAACAGTGGGAGGCAGGGTGCAGGTAAAAAGTTGTCTAATGCTTAAACCTGGGGTAGGGAACCTATGGCTCTAGAGACAGATGTGGCTCTTTTGATGACTGCATCTGGCTCTCAGATAATTATATTTATATAGCGCTTTTCCCTAGTGACTCAAAACGCTTTACAAAGTGACACCCAATATCTAAGTTCCATTTAAACCAGTGTGGGTGGCACTGGGGGCAGGTGTGTAAAGTGTCTTGCCCAAGGACACAACGGCAGTGACTAGGATGGGGGAAGCGGGAATCAAACCTGGAACCCTCAGGTTGCTAGCACGGCCACTCTCCTAACCGAGCTATGCCGAGTAACCGTGTAATACTCTTTCATATCAGTAGGTGGCAGTCGGTAGCTAATTGCTTTGTAGATGTGGGAAACAGTGGGAGGCAGAGTGCAGGTAAAAAGTTGTCTAATGCTTAAACCTGGGGTAGGGAACCTATGGCTCTAGAGACAGATGTGGCTCTTTTGATGACTACATATGGCTCTCAGATAATTATATTTATATAGCGCTTTTCCCTAGTGACTCAAAACGCTTTACAAAGTGACACCGAATATCTAAGTTACATTTAAACCAGTGTGGGTGGCACTGGGGGCAGGTGGGTAAAGTGTCTTGCCCAAGGACACAACGGCAGTGACTAGGATGGGGGAAGCGGGAATCAAACCTGGAACCCTCAGGTTGCTAGCACGGCCACTCTCCTAACCGAGCTATGCCGAGTAACCGTGTAATACTCTTCCATATCAGTAGGTGGCAGTCGGTAGCTAATTGCTTTGTAGATGTGGGAAACAGTGGGAGGCAGAGTGCAGGTAAAAAGTTGTCTAATGCTTAAACCTGGGGTAGGGAACCTATGGCTCTAGAGACAGATGTGGCTCTTTTGATGACTACATATGGCTCTCAGATAATTATATTTATATAGCGCTTTTCTGTAGTGACTCAAAGCGCTTTACAAAGTGACACCCAATATCTAAGTTACATTTAAACCAGTGTGGGTGGCACTTGGGGCAGGTGTGTAAAGTGTCTTGCCCAAGGACACAACGGCAGTGACTAGGATGGCGGAAGCGGGAATCAAACCTGGAACCCTCAGGTTGCCAGCACGGCCACTCTCCTAACCGAGCTATGCCGAGTAACCGTGTAATACTCTTCCATATCAGTAGGTGGCAGTCGGTAGCTAATTGCTTTGTATATGTGGGAAACAGCGGGAAGCAGAGTGCAGGTAAAAAGTTGTCTAATGCTTAAACCAGGGGTAGGGAACCTATGGCTCTAGAGACAGATGTGGCTCTTTTGATGACTACATATGGCTCTCAGATAATTATATTTATATAGCGCTTTTCCCTAGTGACTCAAAGCGCTTTACAAAGTGACACCCAATATCTAAGTTACATTTAAACCAGTGTGGGTGGCACTAGGGGCAGGTGTGTAAAGTGTCTTGCCCAAGGACACAACGGCAGTGACTAGGATGGGGGAAGCGGGAATCAAACCTGGAACCCTCAGGTTGCTAGCACGGCCACTCTCCTAACCGAGCTATGCCGAGTAACCGTGTAATACTCTTCCATATCAGTAGGTGGCAGTCGGTAGCTAATTGCTTTGTAGATGTAGGAAACAGCGGGAGGCAGAGTGCAGGTAAAAAGTTGTCTAATGCTTAAACCAGGGGTAGGGAACCTATGGCTCTAGAGTCAGGCTCTCAGATAAATCTTAGCTGACATTGCTTAACACGATAAGTAATGAATAATTCCGCCGGTAATCACAGTTTCAAAAATAACGTTCAAATCATAAAACATTCTCATGCATTTTAATCCAACCATCCGTTTTCTACCGCACCTGTTCAAGATGTCGCATTAATGAATTGAATTGAATTATATTTATATAGCGCTTTTCTCAAGTGACTCAAAGCGCTTTACATAGTGACACCCAATATCTAAGTTACATTTAAACCAGTGTGGGTGGCACTGGGAGCAGGTGGGTAAAGTGTCTTGCCCAAGGACACAACGGCAGTAACTAGGATGGCACAAGCGGGAATCGAACCTGCAACCCTCAAGTTGCTGACACGGCCACTCTACCAACCGAGCTATGCCGCCCCAATGGTAAGAAGTATTATATTTATTATTGGTTAACTTTCAGAATAACAATGTTGTTAAAAAGAATGAGATTTATTATACTCTACAAATGTTGGTCATACTTAAAAATGCACGAATTTAGTTGTATTCAGTTTTGAAAAATGTTATATGGCTCCTAAGGAAATACATTTTGAAATATTTGGCTTTCATGGCTCTCTCAGCCAAAAAGGTTCCCGACCCCTGGTCTAGACCTTCGTGGCGAAGGCTCCGCCGAACCCCTGAGGCCGACTCGCCGAACCCCTAGGGTTGGATCGAACCCAGGTTAAGAACCACTAGTCTAGCAGGACCGATGATCAGTATTTCAGTTTTGTTAGCATTGAGTCGCAAAAAGTTAGCAAACATCCATTGTTTAATTTTATTAGAACATGCCTCCAGGTGACTAGAATCAAGTGTTTTGGTCAGCTTTAGGGGCGTGTAGAGTTGGGTTCATTGGCATTAACAGTGAAAGCTAACACTGTATGATGTTACCTAGCGGCAGCTATGGATGCTAAGAGTCCAAGGCCAAGAACCGAACCCTGTGGAACTCTGCATGTTACCTTAGCATAGTCCGAGGTCACATTGTTATGGGAGAGGCACTGCATCCTGTCAGTAAGATAGGAGTGCAACCAAGACAAGGCTAGGTCTGACATACCAATGCGTGTTTTGATACGTTCTAATAAAATATTGTGATCCACGGTGTCGAAAGCAGCGCTGAGGTCAGCATCCATCGTCAGCAATAGATCATTAGTCACTTTTCGAGGGCTGTCTCCGTAGAGTGATTTGCCCTGAAACTGGACTGAAAAGGTTCACAGAGATTGTAGACGCTAAGTGTTCATTGAGCATTTTTTTTCAAGGATTTTGGAGATAAAGGGAAGGTGGGACACCAGCTGGTAGTTTACCACGTTCAGAATAAGCGCTTTTTTTAATGCTAGGGGAACAGTTCCAGAGGAAAGTGATAAGTTCATATTATTTAGATAAGTTTCCCAGGAAGTGGGTCAAGTAAACATGTTTGTTTGATCCCATTTACACGCCATAGGGGTTCCTTTAACGTTGTTTCCAAAATACATGGCACTTGAACTGCTAAATTAGCAAACAAAAGCGAGAATACTGATATCAGCCCTAATGCTAACTGTCAGCATGCTAACAATACCATGCGGAAAAGTTAGCATGAGTTAAATACCAAAATGTATAGCACTTAAACTGCTGAATTAGCGAAGAAAAGCCAGAATACTAATACTAGAATGGTGACAAATGTGCCGGGGGGCCGCTAAGAACTCATCCGGGCCGCACTTTGACCACCCCGGGTCTAGTTGAACCCTCTGAGCGCTGGGGTGTGTCTCAATAAACTCACAAAGCTTACTTTTACGAGGGTAGTTTATACTTGGCTGTCCTGACTCCTGCATCACGCTGATGGACGAGCGGCTTTATTAGAGGACGGCTTTATGGTCGCCTCGTGGAACACGCCCACCGCCTCCTCCCCGCCACCTTCCCCTTGGCACCGCACATGGAGGCCCGGCGGACTCTTTGGTGTGGCGCTCTGCTGAGCATCCAACAATGTGTGTGTGTGTGTGTGTGTGTGTGTGTGTGTGTGTGTGTGTGTTTTAACAAAAAAAGGCAGCCGCTACAGAGCCAAGAGCAGCAGCAAGGTAAATGGGGTGTGAAAGTCTCAGGATTATTAAGAATTAACAGGGGCAGCTTAATAAATCACCCACATCCGTGTGTGTGCGTGTGTGCGTGTGTGTGTGTGCGTGAAGAGGAAACGGACCTAAAACTGAGCCCTGCTCCCGGGGCTGTCCCAGCTCATGCACATATGTTCATGGTAGCCCTCACACACACACACACACACACACACACACACACACACACACACACACACACACACACACACACACACACACACACACATTAATTTCCGCTACTAGAACAGTTCCGGCAGGACCAAGGCCATTTAAACGTGACATATATATATATATATATATATATATATATATATATATAGTCGAGATTTCTGTGGTTTATCCGTATATGTATATATATATATATATATATATATATATAAATGATAAATGGGTTGTACTTGTATAGCGCTTTTCTACCTTCAAGGTACTCAAAGCGCTTTGACACTAGTTCCACATTTACCCATTCACACACACATTCACACACTGATGGAGGGAGCTGCCATGCAAGGCGCCAACCAGAACCCATCAGGAGCAAGGGTGAAGTGTCTTGCTCAGGACACAACGGACGTGACGAGGTTGGTTCTAGGTGGGATTTGAACCAGTGACCCTCGGGTTGCGCACGGCCACTCTTCCACTGCGCCACGCCGTCCCTATATATATATATATATACATATACGGATAAACCACAGAAATCTCGACTATATATATATATATATATATATATATATATATATATATATATATATATATATATAGTCGAGATTTCTGTGGTTTATCCGTATATGTATATATATATATATATATATATACATATACGGATAAACCACAGAAATCTCGACTATATATATATATATATATATATATATATATATATATATATATATATATATATATATATAACACATACATATATACATAAACACATACATACATTTATTTATATACATACATATATGCGCACATAGATACACATATACATATATATATATATATATATATATATATATATATATACAAATACATGTATCTACACACACATACATATACAAATACATGTATATACACTTGTATACACACACACACCTATTTATGTGTATATATTTTCCTGCTCTTGTTGACTTTTCTCCCTCACCTGTCCCCGATGGCCAATCAGCATGCTTTACATGCCAGCCGTGTCCTCTACAGCAGTGGTCCCCAACCACCGGGCCGTGGCCCGGTACTGGGCCGTGGCCGATTGGTACCGGGCCGCAGAATAATTTTTTATTAAATCAACATAAAAAACACTATATACACTTACAAATAGTGCACCAACCACAAAAAACTCCCTTTTTCATGACAAAAAAGTGCCTTTTTCATGACAAAGAAGAAAAAAAAAAAGATTGGTACCGGGCCGCAGAATAATTTTTTATTAAATCAACATAAAAAACACTATATACACTTACAAATAGTGCACCAACCACAAAAAACTCCCTTTTTCATGACAAAAAAGTGCCTTTTTCATGACAAAGAAGAAAAAAAAAAAGATTGGTACCGGGCCGCAGAATAATTTTTTATTAAATCAACATAAAAAACACTATATACACTTACAAATAGTGCACCAACCACAAAAAACTCCCTTTTTCATGACAAAAAAGTGCCTTTTTCATGACAAAGAAGAAAAAAAAAAAGATTGGTACCGGGCCGCAGAATAATTTTTTATTAAATCAACATAAAAAACACTATATACACTTACAAATAGTGCACCAACCACAAAAAACTCCCTTTTTCATGACAAAAAAGTGCCTTTTTCATGACAAAGAAGAAAAAAAAAAAGATTGGTACCGGGCCGCAGAATAATTTTTTATTAAATCAACATAAAAAACACTATATACACTTACAAATAGTGCACCAACCACAAAAAACTCCCTTTTTCATGACAACAAAGTGCCTTTTTCATGACAAAGAAGAAAAAAAAAAAGATTGGTACCGGGCCGCAGAATAATTTTTTATTAAATCAACATAAAAAACACTATATACACTTACAAATAGTGCACCAACCACAAAAAACTCCCTTTTTCATGACAACAAAGTGCCTTTTTCATGACAAAGAAGAAAAAAGAAAACATTTGTCCCCCGGGCCGCGGGACAAATTATTAAGCGTTGACCGGTCCGCGGATACAAAAAGGTTGGGGACCACTGCTCTACAGTGATCATTGCCAGCAACTCTGCTTTTCTCCAGCTTCCCGTGCACTCCCTGACTGCACTACACACTTTTTTTTCATTTTTTTTTCAGTTTCTGTCAAGTTTTTTATTTCTGGCCTACAATTGTCAGACAATCCTGCTGAATTAGAAAGGGAATATAATCACTGGTTGAGATCACACAAGAGGATAGAATCATTAAAATGAGTGACCTTAAACCAGGGAAACCAAAAATTGAGGACAATTAAGCGAAGCTTTTTGTGGTATTTTATTCACCATAGAGCGGAGCTTCTTTACAAGACGGTGCCTCGGGGGTGAAAAGAGAGAGGTCGGCCATGTTTCTCAGCGACAAAGTTCAGACTCATTATTCCTTTTTTTTTTTGCAGGCTTTTTTCTCTTTTTAAAGACTCCTTGTCTGTGGATAATGATGTCCTATAAAGACGTCCGCAGGGGAGCAAGCGCCAGATATGGATTCACGCCCGCTAAGGACGCAGCTTTGATCACAGCACATTGATCCGCCCGGATTTACACCGCACCAATTCCATGAATCCGCCGCGCTTTTCACGAACGTGTGGGCCACTTTAGGGCCATTTGTGGAAGACATTCTCACATCAAAATCAGTAGAATAAAAACAGACTCCTGAGGAAGGAGATGTGTCATGGAATGTGGATACAAAGCATGTCATCAGGCAAGACAGCAAGAGCGTATATTTAGACACACACACACACACACACACACACACACACACACACACTCTAGGGTTGTACGGTATACTGGTACTAGTATAGTATTGCGGTAATAATGAATCAAAAACGGTACTATACTCTGTTTGAAAAGTATCTTTTTTTTCTTTTTCTTTTTCTTTTTAACGGGCATAACGGCGCGTCGTCACGTCGTGAAATTGCTGATTTTACGAGCAGAGGAGCATGTTCGGCAGCGCACACACACATATATATGTATATATATATATATATTTTATATATATATATATATATATATATATATATATATAAATATATATATATATATATATATATATATATATATATTTATATATATATATATATATATATATATATATACATATATATAAATATATGTGCATACATGCAAATGTGTGTATATATATATATATATATATATATATATATATATATATATATATATATATATATATATATGTGTGTGATATACGCATACACACTAGGGTTGTTCGGTATACCGATACTAGTAAAGTATTACGATTTTATACCAGTATAGTACCAGTATAGTATATACCACTATAGTACCAGTATAGTATTGCAGTAATAATTAATCAAAAACGGTAATATACTCTGTTTGAAAAGTATCGGTTCCCCATTTTTTTCTTTTTCTCTTTAACAGGCATAACGGTGTGTTGTCACGTCGTGAAATTGCTGTTTTTACGAGCAGAGGAGCATGTTCGGCAGCGCGCACTCATACTCACACACACACATATATATATATATTTTTTTAATATATATATATATATATATATATATATATATATATATAAATATATATATATATATATACATATATATAAATATCAGTGCATATATGCAAATGTGTGTGTATATATATATATATATATATATATATATATATATATATATATATATATATATATATATATATATATATATATATATATATATATATATATATATATACTGATACTAGTAAACTATTATGATTTTAATGAATCAAAATCGATACTATACCGCCTCTGAAAAACACCGGTTACTCTTTTGTGTATTTTTATTAAGGTGCACGACGGCGTCCCGTCGTGACATTGCTGGTTTTACAAGCAGAGGAGTATGTTCGGCAGCACACACACACAGAGTACTTACAAGCAGACACAGTGTGTGGACAGAAAAGGGAGAACGGACGTATTTTGGTGTAAAATGTAAAGAAAAAGGTGAAGTTATAACACTGAAACACCCTCAGGAAGAGGCGCTTTAGGACATGGCTAGCTAGTTAGCAGCTAACAATAATCCGCAGTCGGCAGTGTTTTGGCGACAATTAAAGTAAGTTTCTTACAAGTAACATTATCACTGGAGGACGAGGAATAGCTAAACATGCTTCGTTACACACTGGAGGAGGATACAATAGCTCACTGCTAACAGAAAATAGCACTCCTGAATGTAAACAAACGCAATGGGATCTACACCTGACATCCACTGTAATGATACCAAGTACAATAGCGTATCTAGTCGATACTACAATATTTTTTTATTGTCATAAAATTTAGGAAATATGTCCCTTGACACATAAGGACTTTCAATATGACCAATGTATGATCCTGTAACTACTTGGTGTCGGATTGATACCTAAATTTGTGGTATCTTTCAAAACTAATGTAAAGTATAAAATAAGAGAATAATAAGTGATTATTACATTTTACATCACTGCAGAACGTGGAATAAACAATCATGCTTCACGACACACCGTAGGAGGATACAATAGCTCAATGGTGTCACAAAATGTAAACAAATGCCATGGGTGGATCCACTGTAATGATACCAAGTACAATAGTGTATTTAGTTGATATTATTACAAAATCTCAGGAACTACATCCTTGGACACATCCATCCGCAGATGCTAAGTGCGCTAGCTCCATTACATTACCATAGCACGTACAAAAATGCATGAAAACACACCTGCAGACATCACACATGGGACGCTTTATTAAGTAAGAATTGTTTTAGTTATATTGTAAAACTTACAAACGTCGCTTGGAGTGATGAGTGAAGAATCCGTGCGAGTAAAAACGCTAAAAAACATAGGGGCAGTTTTACTTCCGGTCGAAAGGACTAAATGGAAGGACACTGCAGTGAGCAAACTCCACAAATAACTCACTTTTTTTGTAAACATTTCCAATTAATATTGGAGAGCCAAGTGTTTTAAATGTAGACCCAAATCATCGTAGTGAGTACGTCGGACTTACTGCGTGTCACCACACCCTCCAGCCTGATGATGTTGGGGTGGTCAAACTGTCCCATGATTGACGCCTCAGCCAGGAAGTCCCGCCTCTGCTTGTCCGTGTATCCTCCTTTCAAAGTCT
The DNA here is from genome assembly GCF_033978795.1 of Nerophis ophidion. Classification (NCBI taxonomy): domain Eukaryota; kingdom Metazoa; phylum Chordata; class Actinopteri; order Syngnathiformes; family Syngnathidae; genus Nerophis; species Nerophis ophidion. The sequence continues at coordinate 4,390,609 of NC_084623.1, read as the reverse complement.
TGATGGCCACGCAGATCTCCTTCTTGCTGGGCAGCTTCAGTCGACCACTGCACACCTCACCAAACTCCCCTGAAGGTATTTCAACATCAGACACTTGTGTCAATAATAGTTTTTCTTTGCTTATTCTCACACATAAAATAGATGAATTGCAAGATTAGAATCTGAGTTTATTCAGGGTGTGTTGCTCATTTTCCTCCTTGCAGTACTACAGCAAGCCAAACCCAAAACGGCCCGAAAATAAAAAAGAAAAGTAATGAAAACACACAATTAGTGGTTTGTGACAAAGTGACAAAAAAGCAAGAAAAGTTGAGAATAATACCAAAAATAAAGTAAAATTTTAAGGGTTCAATCTCTCTCCTGCGCTTATTTGAAGCCGACGCGACAAACGCGCTCAGAGGAGATAATGTTTGAAAAAAGGTGATTGTTTTTAACACAACTTTTGTTTTGAAGGGGGAATTGCAAACTTCCTGTTGATTTTTGCTGGGGGTTGTCAGTGTATGAAATATAGGTCTAAGTGAGACCTACATGTAGGTTTTTGTTTCGTGTGTCTACGGCATTCCTACTGGGAGTTAAAGGCAGCTTTGTCTGTGTTTTCTTTCCTAGGGTGCGCTAGAGCGCAATTTTGAGTTTTTTTTTTTTTTTGTTAGATTGCAATTTTCGCCAGTCCTGATGTGTTTGTCCAATTTGGTGAGTTTTGAAGCATGTTAAGGGGCTCAAATTACAGCTCAAAGAGGTGGTGGAATAATAATAAAGAATAATAATAATAATTAAAGCTGCAAGCAGCGATGGACGGGACCGCGTTGGCTGCTGCCCCCACGACCCAAGCCCAGATAAGCGTTAGCTTAGAAATATTTTTCAGCGCAGCGGTTCTTTGAAGGCGAATAAAATCAAAACCGGACCATTCATTGTCTTTACCGTAGCATAAAAAGTGCGGATGGCCTTAAAACGCCACAACAGTCAGGCAGAATATGTAAGTACCCAAAATAAAGAATGTCGGACGGTTGTTTTTACGATGTGCAGGCAAACGACAACTTTAAAACATACCGGCTTAGCTACGGCACCTGGCAGCCATCTTGGTATAGACGATCACAGCCCCTCCCCCACGAATGTTGGCGCGTGCGCAACAGCAGCAGACGGTATGGAAAAAAAAAAACGTCTCAGTCAATGTGTCTGCGCACGGCGGCCATCTTTGAAATGGTTTTCAGCGCAGCGGTTCTTTGAAGGCTGATAAAATCTAAACCGTAGCAGTGATGAAAACTATTTCATCAACTTTAAACCAGAAGGGTTCAATCTCTCTTCTCTTGCTTATGTGAAGCCGAAATGACAAATGGCCTCAGAGGAGAGAGTGTTAGAAAAAAGGCGAAACATTTTTAGCCAACTTCTGTCTTGAAGGGGGAATTGCAAACCTCCTGTTGATTTTAGCTGGGGGTTGTCAGTGTATGAAATATAGGTCTAAGTGAGACCTACATATAGGTTTTTGTTTCATGTGTCTACGACATTCTTACTGGGAGTTAGAGGCAGTTGTGTCAGTGTTTTCTTCCTAGGGGGCGCCAGAGCGCAATTTTGAGTTTTTAAATTGTTTTGTTCGATTGGACATCGGTCCCTAATGAAGGAATTCAATCACACTACTGTGATGTGTTGCCACTTTTTCAGGCGATGTAAAGAATTTCTAAGCCGGAAGTATAACTGTTGCACAATTTTGAAGATGGAAAAAGTATCTCTTTTTTTTTTTAATTCTGCAAACCTGTTTGATCGCGGGTGTTCCTAAAGAATGCAAATAAAAATCCGGATGGAGATAATTCCCACCGCATTGTCACGGCCGCGTTGTGTGTTAGCACAAGTGGATGCAGGGTGAGGCAACACGCTCTGATTAGCATTCCTGGCTGGTGAGGGAAAGTGTGTGTTTACTTCATCCTGGGCCAGCATGTGTGTGTGTGTGTGTGTGTGTGTGTGTGTGTGTGTATACAGTAAGGTTGCATGCTTGAAATGCAAGCATCAATGCCGCAGCTGGCTGCAGGATTTTGGCCCGGCTTTAGAGGAGTGGATGAAGAATGCGAGCGCCAGAATGTAGACTACGTGCAAGGTGATGTCAGAGCGGAGACATGTGCAGATTTCTCGCTTTTGTGCGGCCCGGATCAGAGAGCGCGGGTCAGAAATCTGGAATACTTTTAGTGGGAGTAATTACAACCTGTCTAAATACCAAACATGGTGCTTTTTCTTCCCCGCTGCGTCGGAAGCGGAGCAGCCAGGGCCGAGCGGCGCTTTTTTGTGGCGGCCCTGAGAAAGTGGTTAGAGACGCTCACTTCCTGTTCTGAGAAGGGACGGTATCTTACTTTGATGGCGGGGGGGGGGGGGGGAGAATCACACGGTCGCTGATTGGCAAGAAGACGGAGGTCTATTTCACACAATTTCAAAGGGATCAGCATTGATGCTGGGGTGTAAATAACATAGAAGCCATTATCTGGATCCTGCTAAAATTCCGCACATTTTTGATTGATTGCAATCAAGATGTTGACCAAAAATATTTGGACCGTCGCTGCTTGTGTACTTTTATTTCAACTGTGCAGTTGGAATTGGCCTTATTTGGCAACTCTGAATCAATTCATGATATAAAAAAAGTGAAAAAAAAGATACATTATATATGTAAAAAGAGATTTGTGTGTGTGTGTGTGTGTGTATGTATATATAAATCCATCCATCCATTTTCTACCGCTTATTCCCTTTCGGGGTTGCGGGGGGCGCTGGCGCCTATCTCAGCTACAATCGGGCGGAAGGCGGGGTACACCCTGGACAAGTCGCCACCTCATCACAGGGCCAACACAGATAGACAGACAACAATATATAAATCTAAAAAAAAATATATATATATATATGTATATATACACACACATTTATTTATTTTGTATTTAATTTATGTTTGTACGTATATATAAATATTTAAATATACATATATATATATATATATATATATATATATATATATATATATATATATATATATATATATATATATATATATATATATATACATATATATATATATATATAATATATATATATATATGAAATACATTTAAATAAAAAAATAATACATGTGTGCGTGTGTGTGTATATATATATATGTACACACACACACACATTTATTTAATTTGTATTTAATTTATTTTCGTATGTATGTATGTATATATATATAAATATATATATATATGTATATATAATCATTGATTGAAGGATGGGCAAAGATATAAAAAAGTGAAAAACAAAGATTAATTATATATGTAAAAAGAGATTTGTGTGTGTGTATGTATATATAAATCTAAAATAGAAATATATATATATATATATATATATATATATATATATATAAACACACACATTTATTTATTTTGTATTTAATTTATGTTTGTATGTATATATAAATATATATATGTATATATATATATATATATATATATGAAATAAATTAAAATAAAAAAAATAATAAATGTGTGCATGTGTGTGTATATATATATATATACACACACACACATTTATTTATTTTTTATTTAATTTATTTCATATATATATATATATATATATATATATATATATATATCTATATATATATATATATATATATATATATATATATATATATATATATATATATATATATATATATGTATAATAATTGATTGAAGGATGGGCAAAGCTGTGGGAACTCAGACTTCTGTGGTTTCTGGACTAAAACGCAAATTCTACAAAATCTCAGAGAAGCTTTCCGCACTGCAAGGCAAAAATTATGACCAACCTGAGAGCCAAAACTGACAATTGGTGCACACAAACCATTGCAATGTGTTTTCTCGCCCTAACAAAATCAGAATGTCTACAACTCGGCTCGCTTTGCATTAGCCTCGGCAGAGTCATGCACGGAACACCCCAGTGAGACCATTGCAGCGAAAGACGCTCTGAATCCTTTCTGTTGTCCTAGAATTCTTTTTGTTGTTCTTACCTGCTCCCACCACTTTATCGATGGCGATGCAGGAGGCGTCCAGCTCCTTGGCAAACTCATGCACGGCCTGGCTGGGGTCCTCATAGGTGTGAGGGTCCACGTAGGTCCTGATCCCCGGCAGGCGCACTGCGGCGGAAGGAACGGATTAAAAACTGTCCCACTAATATGGTTTCATATCCTGCAAGTACGCTGATTCAATCAAACCAAAAAAAAAAAAAAACGTATAACCATTTCCAAGTTTTACGATGATGTAATCGTTTTTGTCCCTCTCAGCTCCAGCATGTCAGGAAACATGCGAGGATCATCTGCAGAAGCCAGATCACACGCCAAAACACGTGTTACACCCGCTCTGCAGATGTAGCCACACGTTGATCCGTTCAGGACCAGAAGTCCTTGCTGCCGACTTGTGTCACAGTTTGTTGAGAGCCGACACCGGAGGAGGAGCAGCAGCGAGAGGAAAGTCCAGGAAGACATCCCAGCTCGTTTTAACAAAGTGAAACATTCTGTTTAATATTATTAGTCAGTCCTTGAATAAGAACAATCAAATGTTGGAAGTGAGAGTTGCGGGATAAAATGTGTCATTGGGATCTGAGACATTCCCAGCAGGCACAAGACATTGAAACAATGTTGAGAAGTTGTTGGCTTGGATCCTGATGTTGAGCAACTCTAACTTAACGTTGAAACAACATGCTTTTTGACAACATTTAATTAATGTTGGGTTCTGACGTTGATTTGACTTTGAATTTCGGTCATTTTCCCAACCAATATTCCACAACACAAATATAACATTTCCAGGGGTCACCAACGCGGGCACCAGGTCGCCCGTAAGGACCAGATGAGTCGCCCGCTGGCCTGTTCTAAAAATAGCTTAAATAGCAACACTTACCAGTGAGCTGCCTCTATTTTTTAAATTGTATTTATTTATAGCTCGGTTGGTAGAGTGGCCGTGCCAGCAACTTGAGGGTTGCAGGTTCGATCCCCGCTTCCGCCATCCTAGTCACTGCCGTTGTGTCCTTGGGCAAGACACTTTACCCACCTGCTCCCAGTGCCACCCACACTGGTTTAAATGTAACTTAGATATTGGGTTTCACTATGTAAAGCGCTTTGAGTCACTTGAGAAAAGCGCTATATAAATATAATTCACATCAATTCACTTCACTACTAGCAAGCTGGTCTCGCTTTGCTCAACATTTTTAATTTTAAGAGAGACAAAACTCAAATAGAACTTGAAATTCCAAGAAGATATTTTAAAGACTTGGTCTTCCCTTGTTTAAATAAATTCATTTATTTTTTTACTTTGCTTCTTATAACTTTCAGAAAGACAATTTTAGAGAAAAAATACAACCTTAAACATTGTTTTAGGATTTTTAAACACATATTTCACATATAACTTATAACTTTTCAACTTAACGTTGAAACAACATGCTTTTTGACGACGTTTAATCAACGTTGGGTTCTGACGTTGATTTGCAATTGAATTTTGGTCATTTTCCCAACCAATATTCCACAACACAAATATAACATTTCCAGGGGTCACCAACGCGGGCACCAGGTCGCCCGTAAGGACCAGATGAGTCGCCCGCTGGCCTGTTCTAAAAATAGCTTAAATAGCAACACTTACCAGTGAGCTGCCTCTATTTTTTAAATTGTATTTATTTATAGCTCGGTTGGTAGAGTGGCCGTGCCAGCAACTTGAGGGTTGCAGGTTCGATCCCCGCTTCCGCCATCCTAGTCACTGCCGTTGTGTCCTTGGGCAAGACACTTTACCCACCTGCTCCCAGTGCCACCCACACTGCTTTAAATGTAACTTAGATATTGGGTTTCACTATGTAAAGTGCTTTGAGTCACTTGAGAAAAGCGCTATATAAATATAATTGATTCATTTCACTTCACTACTAGCAAGCTGGTCTCGCTTTGCTCGACATTTTTAATTCTAAGAGAGACAAAACTCAAATAGAATTTGAAATTCCAAGAAAATATTTTAAAGACTTGGTCTTCACTTGTTTAAATGAATTCATTTATTTTTTTACTTTGCTTCTTATAACTTTCAGAAAGACAATTTTAGAGAAAAAATACAACCTTAAAAATGGTTTTAGGATTTTTAAACACATATAACACATATAACTTATAACTTTTCAACTTAACGTTGAAACAACATGCTTTTTGACAACGTTTAATCAACGTTGGGTTCTGACGTTGATTTGACATTGAATTTTGGTCATTTCCCAACCAATATTCCACAACACAAATATAACATTTCCAGGGGTCACCAACGCGGGCACCAGGTCGCCCGTAAGGACCAGATTAGTCGTCCGCTGGCCTGTTCTAAAAATAGCTCAAATAGCAGCACTTACCAGTGAGCTGCCTCTAATTTTTAAATTTTATTTATTTATAGCTCGGTTGGTAGAGTGGCCGTGCCAGCAACTTGAGGGTTGCAGGTTCGATTCCCGCTTCCACTATCCTAGTCACTGCCGTTGTGTCCTTGGGCAAGACACTTTACCCACCTGCTCCCAGTGCCACCCACACTGCTTTAAATGTAACTTAGATATTGGGTTTCACTATGTAAAGTGCTTTGAGTCACTTGAGAAAAGCGCTATATAAATATAATTCACATCAATTCACTTCACTACTAGCAAGCTGGGCTCGCTTTGCTCGGTATTTTTAATTCTAAGAGAGACAAAACTCAAAAAGAATTTGAAATTCCAAGAAGATATTTTAAAGACTTGGTCTTCCCTTGTTTAAATAAATTCATTTATTTTTTTACTTTGCTTCTTATAACGTTCAGAAAGACAATTTTAGAGAAAACATACAACCTTAAAAATGGTTTTAGGATTTTTAAACACATATTTCACATATAACTTATAACTTTTCAACTTAACGTTGAAACAACATGCTTTTTGACGACGTTTAATCAACGTTGGGTTCTGACGTTGATTTGACATTGAATTTTGGTCATTTCCCAACCAATATTCCACAACAGAAATATAACATTTCCAGGGGTCACCAACGCGGGCACCAGGTCGCCCGTAAGGACCAGATGAGTCGCCCGCTGGCCTGTTCTAAAAATAGCTCAAATAGCAGCACTTACCAGTGAGCTGCATCTATTATTTTAATTAGATTTATTTACTAGCAAGCTGGTCTCGCTTTGCTCGACATTTTTAATTCTAAGAGAGACAAAAATCAAATAGAATCTAAAAATTCCAAGAAAATATTTTAAAGACTTGGTCTTCACTTGTTTAAATAAATTCATTTATTTTTTTACTTTGCTTCTTATAACTTTCAGAAAGACAATTTTAGAGAAAAAATACAACCTTAAAAATGGTTTTAGGACTTTTAAACACATATAACTTTTTACCTTTTAGATTCCTTCCTCTTTTTTCCTGACAATTTATATCAATGTTCAAGTATTTTTTTTTTTTTTATTGTAAAGAATAATAAAAACATTTTAATGTAATTCTTCATTTTAGTTTCTGTTTTCCAGCGAAGAATAGTTGTGAAATATTTCTTCAAACTTATTATGATTAAAATTCCCCAAAAATATTCTGGCAAATCTAGAAAAACTGTAGAATCAAATTTAAATCGTATTTAAAAGTTTTTTGAATTTCTTTTAAAATTGTTGTTCTGGAAAATCTAGAAGAAATAATGATTTGTCTTTGTTAGAAATATAGCATGGTCCAATTTGTTATATATTCTAACAAAGTGCAGATTGGATTTTAACCTATTTAAAACATGTCATTAAAAATATATATTTATTGTTAGAAATCATTAAGATGATCAATAGTTCCACAAAAATAAATATCATTAATTATTAATAGAGTTGAAGGTAAAATGAGCAAATTGGCTATTTCTGGCAATTTATTGAAGTGTGTATCAAACTGGTAGCCTTTCGCATTAATCAGTACCCAAGAAGTAGTTCTTGGTTTCAAAAAGGTTGGTGACCCCCGATGTAGATGATCTTTATATCTGCTGTACACATTTACTATAGAAACAAGAAGTGTTGGAGACTTCTCTTGTTGCCTCATTTCGTATTTGAATTTATTAAATGTTTGGGTAGAATTTTATTAACCAAAAACAATTTCCTTTAATCAATACAGACATTTATCAGAGTTTTTAACATAGCTAATTAAAGTAGTGGCACCCAATGTTATTAATAAAATGTTGAAACGAGAATTGATTTAAAACCGAATCTTTACCCCCCAAGAACGTAATGGAATGTTGGGGGAGCCAAAGATTCACAGTCCTAATCACCACCGGCTTCTTGTTTAAACGCTGTAGAACACACTACATTTACCGGAATGAAACAATCAAGCAATTTACAAGGCCAGCGCCTAATTGCAGCTCATCGAAGCGTTAAGTGGAGACAGGAAGGCTTGAAGAAGAAAAACAGTCCGGTACTTACAGTGGCCATTGCCAAAGTGCAGTCTTTTCTCATCAGGATGTTTGGATTTGCTGTGGCAACAAAACCTGCCAATCCAAACACAGAAGGTCAGAAGCTGTGCCACGTCTAATAAGGCCCTTCTATTGGCCTGCACAATGTGTGTGTGTGTGTGTGTGTGTGTGTGTGTGTGTGTGTGTGTGTGTGTGTGGAGGCAGTTGCGCAGCGGGAGCAGCTGCACTCGACTCTGCACACCTCGTTTGTCACTGAGCTGTCCTGGCTGGCTAATGTAGACCCCCCCCCCACTCCCACTCCCACCCAGACCCTGGGCCTGGGACCAGTGTGTGCATAATCTCAGCATTTAGGAGCCAAAAGAGGACGCGTTAACCTCACACACTATTATCAATGCCTCTTGAATGAACACAAGCAAGCATTATCTTTAGTCCCTACATTTTACGACAAGGGTGCCCAAAACTTTTGACCGCGGGGGCCGCATTGGGACTAAACATTCTGGCCCAGGGCTCAAAGGCGACTGCATGCAAAGGATCGAATTATCTTGTGCTCACACATTTTTGGTATATTAGATATAATATTTACCTATGCAACTTAACTGAATATATATATATAAATATATATATATATATATATATATTTATACATATATATATATATACATATATATATATATATACATATATATATATATATATATATATATATATGGGATGCACCGAAATTAAAATTTGTGGCCGAAGCCGAAGCCGAATACAATTTAAACGCTTGGCCGAATACCGAATAATGAATGCAGTTTTTCATAATTTTTTTAATATTGCATAAATAGCCTAGAATAAATATTTAGACATGTTTTTCAAATAAAGTAATTTTTTATTGAATATCGACATTTTTTCAATATTCCAGTAGCCTTTGCTTTTCAAAAAAAGCACAAAGTTTTTCATTTATATTAGGCCTTCAAACAAAACATGCATTCCAAAAAAAAATAAAGTGCATTAAAGTGGATAAACCCACAACGAATGAATTATTGTCCTTTTGGCAAAAGTCTGCTTAGCCACAGTAGATATGCTAATAATGTAAACAGAAGGCTGAAGTAAATCTCAATAAGTGTGTGCTTGTAACCTCATACACTTATACAGGTAGCCTACACAACAGGCTAATAATGTAAACAGAGGCCCCACTAAATCTCAATAAGTGTGTGCTTGTAACCTCATACACTTATACAGGTACACAACATTGTAACCTCATACACTTATACAGGTACACAACATTGTAACCTCATACACTTATACAGGTAGCCTACACAACAGGCTAATAATGTAAACAGAGGCCCCACTAAATCTCAATAAGTGTGTGCTTGTAACCTCATACACTTATACAGGTACACAACATTGTAACCTCATACACTTATACAGGTACACAACATATCCCAACGTCACCGCGTCAAAAAAATTGCGTCACACGCCACTATTTGGCCTTGTTTTTAACTCATTCCACCGAAGGCCGAATCTGGCTTTTTTTGCCATATTCGGTTACCGATTAATCGGTGCATCCCTAATATATATATATATATATATATATATATATATATATATATATATATCTAGTTTAAAGTCTGTGTTGCCCAGCGACAGCCCCAAAACCTCACTGCTCGAGAGGAGAGCTGCATTGATTGAGTATTGAGATGAACTTTCGACTTTGTTATTGACCAAATACTTATTTTACACCATAATGTGCAAATAAATTCTTTAAAAAATCAGCCAATATGATTTTTTCCCCCTATTTTGTCTCTTATACTGTGTGTTTGCATGTGTGTGTGTGTACATATACAGTATATATACAAATATATACGTACGTACATATATATATATATATATATATAGATATATATTTATATATATATATATATATATATATATTATAATAAATACTGGATTTCTAACTATTATAATATGTTATTAAGAGTATGTAAACATTCGACCCTTACATTGTTAACTTCTGTACTGACCTCCTTGAAGTATTTTAATTAATTAGAAATATCAAGCAGCTAAAATTCACCAAACATAGATAAGTTTGGAAAGAATGTTTTCAATTTTTCCCATCATCCCATGCAATGTATTTAAATGCTGATTGAACGTTTTTTTTTAATAATATCCACAAAGTCCAATGAGCAGGATGTGGCATGTGTGACCATGTTTGTTGAATTTTTGTGTTGGTGTATTTTTTTTTGTTTTTTTTCTGCACCATGACTAGGGAAGGTTGTTTGGAGTCGTCCCGATAAGTACATTTTGTGCACTCAATCACTATGATTCACAATTATTGGCCTTTGACTTGAGTTACTTTCGTTGGCCACCAGATGACAACTATATATATATATATATATATATATATATAAATACTGGATTTCTAACTATTATAATATGTTATTAAGAGTATGTAAACATTCGACCCTTACCTTGTTAACTTCTGTGATGACCTCCTTGAAGTTTTTCAATTAATGAATCAAGCAGCTACAATTCATCAAACATGGATAAATGTGGAAAGTGTATTTCAAGGGACGGCGTGGCGCAGTGGGAGAGTGGCCGTGAGCAACCCGAGGGTCACTGGTTCAATCCCGACCTAGTACCAACCTCGTCACATCCGTTGGGTGCTGGTAAACTCCTTGCATGGCAGCTCCCTCCATCAGTGTGTGAATGTGTGTGTGAATGGGTGAATGTGGAAATAGTGTCAAAGCGCTATGAGTACCTTGAAGGTAGAAAAGCGCTATACAAGTACAAGCCATTTATTTATCATTTATTTTGCATTTTTCCCATAATCCCTTGCAATGTATTTAAATGGGCATAATCTTTTTTTTAAATGTTATGCTGATTGGACTTTTTTATTGATATCCACAAAGTCCAATGAGCAGGGTGTGGCATTGAATTTTTGAGTTGGTATATTTCTCAGTTTTTTTTCCTGCACCATGACTAGGGAAGGTTGTTTGGGTTGGGTTTTATAAGTAAATGCTGTGCACTCAATCATAGTGATTCACAATTAGTGGCCTCTGACTTGAGTTACTTTCATTAGCCACCAGATGACAACACAACGCTAATTGTTAATTGGACTCATGCCATCTAGCGGGCCAAATTGAAGGCGCCGGCTGTATTTTGGACACCCCTGCTATACCACATGCACCGTAGGGGTGATGACAATAAACTGATTGTCAATTGCAATTGGTTGATAATTCCAATGATCAATTATGGACATGTCCATGTCGCCGGGTCTTGTTTTGCAACTGACCGACGGAAACATGCAAGATGCAGAGTTGGACTGACCTGCCAATCAGGACGTAGAGCAGCACTGTTAGCAAGATGATGGCCACGGCGGAGGAAATGGCGATCAAAACCACCTGGCTGCTCTCGCTGGAGATGGAGAAGGCGGCTAAAGGACACAGAGCGACAGGTAGTGGGTGTTAAGGCGTTCACAGCCGTACATCTTGCATAGGGTGTTGTGATATAATGGAAAATATTTGTTTCTTGTAAGATTTAGTATGGCACATCACTATCAGACACTTGGTAAATACGTCTGTAACCTGTTTCTTATGTTGTGCACTGCAGCCGTCACTTACAGTCGGGACTGGTCTCAAACTGGAAACTGGGACTGCTGGCTCCGTAACCCGCCGCCGTGCGGGCTCTGATCTGCAGCAGGTAGGCGGTGTTGGGCTTCAGACCGTTCAGAGTCACGTTACAACCCCGGGCCCGGAGGATGGTGTAGCTGGTCTCCTGCTCCTCCTGGAAGATAAAGAGGCAGGCGTGGCCACGGAGAAATTAAATCCACAGCCTGGGGTGTGAATATTAATGGCTGCAACATGTGGAGTGTATGGTAGGAGAAGGCGGGCTGTCATTCGCTCGCACACCCAAACAATGCGGACACTTTGACAGCATCCCACCCTTTGTCGGGTGAATTATGGCCTTTCTCTTTTACGACGTCTCTCCCGCTGATCTACGCTGATAAAGCAGTGCGAGAACTTCCACAGATTCTACACCTTGCAACCAGATGTGGAAGCAAGAAAAAAAGAAAACATCGAACAAAAGACAGTACATGCAATGAAAATCAAACTCGGAATTGAATTTCACGGAGTGACATTTGTAGACTAGTTCATCCTCCTGAGAACCAGCGCCCTCTGCAATGGACGATTGTGGATGTGCATGTAAGGTGTGTAGTTTAAAGCAGTTGGGCAACCAGCGCCCCCTACAGGATCGCCAACTAATATGTGTTTCGTATGGGCTGCAAGCGGTACTCCGCTGTAATGCACTTTTCCACCACTTGTGGCAGTAATGACAAAATCGAACGAACAGAAGAAGCATGTAGCTAAAGTCATGGAGAAGTTTCTTAAGCGCAAAAAATTATGACTAAAGTAGTGAAGTTGTATTTTCATTTGCACTTTCATTTTATTGACTTCTTTATTTAAGAAACACATAACGCAGCTGGGATAGGCTCCAGCTATCGCCGCAACCCCCAAGAGGGACAAGCTGTAGAAAATGTATAGATAAATAATGATAAATGGGTTGTACTTGTATAGCGCTTTTCTACCTTCAAGGTACTCAAAGCGCTTTGACACTACTTCCACATTCACACACACATTCACACACTGATGGAGGGAGCTGCCATGCAAGGCGCTAACCAGCACCCATCAGGAGCAAGGGTGAAGTGTCTTGCTCAGGACACAACGGACGTGACGAGGTTGGTTCTAGGTGGGATTTGAACCAGTGACCCTCGGGTTGCGCACGGCCACTCTCCCACTGCGCCACGCCGATGGATTATTATTATTATTATTGTGTGTTATTAACTTAGTTAGAATGTATTTGTAATGGGGAATTGTTCAAAACAGTTGAAAAATGTTGACATAGTAAGAGTATGATATTAAAAGGGGAATTTTGGAATTTCGGGAAAAACGGGAATTTGCATGAAAAGATTTAAAAGGCGTGTTTTGAAGGTGGAATGGTCAAAAACGGTTGAAAAATGTTGACATAGTAACAGTAAGATATTAAAAGGGGAATTTCAGAATTTCGGGAAAAATAGGTGGAATGGTCAAAAATGGTTGCAAAATGTTGACGTAGTAGCAGTAAGATATTAAAAGGGGAATTACTTATTTTGTGAAATTTGGAAAAAACGGGAATTTGTACGAAAATATTTAAGAGGCTTGTCTTGAAGGTGTAATGGTCAAAAACGGTTGAAAAATGTTGACGTAATAGCATTAAGATATTAAAAGGGGAATTTCATAATTTCGTGAAAAACTGGAATTTGTACGAAAAGATCTGAGGCCTGTTTCGAAGGCGGAATGGTCAAAAACAGTTAAAAAATGTGGACGTAGTAACAGTAAGATATTAAAAGGGGAATTTCGGGAAAAACGTGAATTTGTAGAAATTGATCAAAGAGGCGTGTCTTGAAGGTTGAATGGTCAAAAATGGTTGAAAAATGTTGACGTAGTAGCAATAAGATATTAAAAGGGGAATTTCGTAATTTTGTGAAATTCGGGAAAAACGGGAATTTGTACGAAAATATCTAAGAGGCTTGTCTTGAAGGTGTAATGGTCAAAAACGGTTGAAAAATGTTGACGTAGTAGCAGTAAGATATTAAAAGGGGAATTTCGTAATTTCGTGAAAAACTGGAATTTGTACGAAAAGATCTATGAGGCCTGTTTCGAAGGTGGAATGGTCAAAAACGGTTAAAAAATGTGGACGTAGTAACAGTAAGATATTAAAAGGGGAATTTCGGGAAAAACGTGAATTTGTAGAAATTGATCAAAGAGGCGTGTCTTGAAGGTTGAATGGTCAAAAATGGTTGAAAAATGTTGACATAGTAGCAATAAGATATTAAAAGGGGAATTTCGGAATTTTGGGAAAAACGGGAATTGTACAAAAAGATCTAAGAGTCGTGTCTTGAAGGTGGAATGGTCACAAAACTCCGAAAAATGTTGATGTAGTAGTAAAATCTTAGAAGGGAATTTTGGAATTTTGTGAAATTCGGGAAAAACGGGAATTTGTACAAAAATATCTAAGAGTCGTGTCTTGAAGGTGGAATGGTCAAAAACGGTTGAAAAATGTGGGCTCTGCAGACTTTCCAGGAAGAGGGGAAAATAAGGCTTTGGAAAATTGGGAATACTGGGAAAATTATGCAATTTTTTGGGGACTTGGAAAAAGGTAGTTTGATTGTCTGAGGCGGGTGGAGCGTGTGGATGGTGGAACAGTTCAAATCGGTTAAGAAACGTCAGCATATGGAGAGGTGGAAATATTGCTCATTCATTGTCAATGGGGAGAAAATTACGGGAAATTCTGGAAAAAATGGGAATTTTGGGAAAAGGGACAGCATGTTTTGTCTTCGACATGTGAAGAACAGTGTGGGTGGATGGTTGAAATGTCGGAATCGGGTAAATAAAAGGCGCAAAATTTTGGGAATAGTCGATATTGTAGAACTATTAATACATCCATTCATTTGAATGGGAATTTATAAAAATTTCGGGAAAAAAATGATTTTTTTAAAATACAGGTTTTACAACAATTGCCCTAGATGATATGAATAGGTTGGTGTTGGAATTTCTTAAAATGGTTGAAAAATGTTGACGTAGTAACAGTTTGATATATAATGGAATGGAATTTCGGAAAAACCGGGAATTGGTACGAAAAGAAAAATGGTAGTTGTGTTGTTCTAAAACTACCATTTGAGGGTGGACTGGTCAAAAATGATGGAAACAGTAGACTGTGAAAATTTTCCAGGAAGAGGTGGAAATAGGGTTTTGGAAAACCGGGAATCCTGGGAAAATCCTGGAATTTTTTGAAACTTGGAAAAAAGTAGTTGGATTGTCTAAGGCGGGTGGAGTGTGTGGAATGTGGAATGTTTCAAATCGGTTCAGAAATGTGGAAATTGCACAAGTTCGAAAAATGGCAAATTCATTTCCAAGTGGAAAAAAGACCCAGAAAATTGAAAATTCTGGGTAGTCTCTGATTTTTGTGTGTGTTTTTTGTGGAGTAGCTCAAAGGGCCAACATAATTTGTGTTCAACATGTGAAGAACAGTGTGGGTGAAAGATCGGAATCGGGTAAAAAATGGCACACAATTATGAGAATTTTGGATATTGTTGAACTATTAATACCTCCGTTAATTTGAATGGGAATTTCTTAGAAAACATTTATTTAAATATTGGAAAACTATAAATGTCCAAGATGGTATGAATGGGTTGGTGGTGGAATTTTCCAAAACAGTTGAAAAATATTGACATACAGTAGCAACAGTTTGATATTAAATGGAACTGAATTTTGCGAAAACCGGGAATTTGTATGAAAATAAACATGGTGGTTTTGTTGTCCCAACGGTGGAGAAATGTGGACTGTGAAAACTTTCCAGGAAAATTTGAAAATAAGACTTGATTAACATGGACCCTGACTTAAACAAGTTGAAAAACTTATTCGGGTGTTACCATTAAGTGGTCAATTGTACGAAATACGTACTGTACTGTGCAATCTACTAATACAAGTTTATATCAATCAATCAATCAATCAATCAATCAATCAATCAATTAATCAATCAATCAATCAACCAAGGATAACCAGGAATCCTGGAATTGTTTTGGAACAATCGGTTTCTCAACCGGTTCAATCGGGTTGAGAAACGTGGCAACTGCGCAAGTTCGAAAAACGGCCCATTCCTTTCCAAGGGGGACAACAGACCCAGAAACCCGGGAATTCTGGGTAATCTAGGATTTTAGCCGAACATTTTGATACTCGAACAGTTCCGATCAGATGAAAACTGTGGTCTGTTTGGGCATTCAAACAATTTTTGAAAACCAGGTTAGCTTAGACTTCTAGACTTAGACCTAGTTCTAGACTTAAGTAGTTAGATGAGATAAGTGGCACAGCATACTGTAGCTTCTTACTACTTTGCAGAAATGCCACAATCATTGCAAGAGTTTAACTGCAGAAGACGGAGAGAAAACCCTCAAATTAAAATGGGCTCTGACGGCGACTCAGGTGGGTGGGCATACGCCCCACGGGTGGGTATACCCCCCCTGCAGCTGTCGTTAAAATGCCATTTAGAGGAATGACTAGCGAGCCATTATACTGACCCCCTATCACGTTTCTGCAAGCTTCCAGCCTCACAAGTCAAGTCAAGCAGACAAATGGCTGAAGATTAACAAGGAAGGCGAATAAAACACTCCTTCAACAATCCCAGGAACAAGCCTAGTTCATGTCTTCTATTCTGTAACTGCTTCAACAATCCCAGGAACAAGCCTAGTTCATGTCTTCTATTCTGTAACTGCTTCAACAATCCCAGGAACAAGCCTAGTTCATGTCTTCTATTCTGTAACTGCTTCAACAATCCCAGGAACAAGCCTAGTTCATGTCTTCTATTCTGTAACCGCTGATTAAACACCCCCGTCCTTAACACACGCACGGACAATAGAAGAGAACTTCACGGCCGGTAATGGCCGGGATCAGACTTTTATAGAGCATACAGATTCTTAAGTGTGTTCTCACGTAACTGATACATCAGGATCACTCTTCATCCCCAACATAAATCTAATCACCGCTTGTCGCCGGTCAATGCTCGGGACGGCAGGGGATCCCTTAAAAAATTACGCACAGGTGTGGTAAGAGGACTGTGTGTGTGCTATTTTTTTTTTCAAAACTAGCTTTTTAATTTTACATAGTATGCATATATTATTAATGTTGTAAATACAAATATTGTATATATCTAGAAAGGGTGGTCCTAGAGAGGGAGGCATTATTTCAGAGGTCCCCAGAAGGTACGAAATATAATAATATGTGTGTGTGTGTGTTCTGTGTGAGTGTGTGTGTGTGTGTTGTTTTTCTTCACAACACACTTTTATTATATTTACATAGTATGTATGTATTATTAATGTTGTAAATACAAATCTTTATATATCCAGAAAGGGTGGTCCTAGAGAGGGAGGTATTATTTCAGAGGTCCCCAGAAGGTACGAAATACAATAATGTGTGTGTGTGTTCTGTGTGTGTGTGTGTGTGTGTGTGTGTTATTTTTCTTCACAACACAATTTTATTATATTTACATAGTATGTATATATTATTAATGTTGTAAATACAAATCTTTATATATCCAGAAAGGGTGGTCCTAGAGAGGGAGGTATTATTTCAGAGGTCCCCAGAAGGTACGAAATACAATAATGTGTGTGTGTGTTCTGTGTGTGTGTGTGTGTGTGTGTGTGTGTGTGTGTGTGTGTTATTTTTCTTCACAACACAATTTTATTATATTTACATAGTATGTATATATTATTAATGTTGTAAATACAAATCTTTATATATCCAGAAAGGGTGGTCCTAGAGAGGGAGGTATTATTTCAGAGGTCCCCAGAAGGTACGAAATACAATAATGTGTGTGTGTGTTCTGTGTGTGTGTGTGTTATTTTTCTTCACAACACAATTTTATTATATTTACATAGTATGTATATATTATTAATGTTGTAAATACAAATCTTTATATATCCAGAAAGGGTGGTCCTAGAGAGGGAGGCATTATTTCAGAGGTCCCCAGAAGGTACGAAATACAATAATGTGTGTGTGTGTGTGTGTGTTCTGTGTGTGTGTGTGTGTGTGTGTGTTATTTTTCTTCACAACACACTTTTATTATATTTACATAGTATGTATATATTATTAATGTTGTAAATACAAATCTTTATATATCCAGAAAGGGTGGTCCTAGAGATGGAGGCATTATTTCAGAGGTCCCTAGAAGGTACGAAATACAATAATGTGTGTGTGTGTATGTGTGTGTGTGTGTGCGTGTGTGTGTGTGTGTGTGTGTGTGTGTGTGTGTGTGTTATTTTTCTTCACAACACAATTTTATCATATTTACATAGTATGTATATATTATTAATGTTGTAAATACAAATCTTTATATATCCAGAAAGGGTGGTCCTAGAGATGGAAGCATTATTTCAGAGGTCCCCAGAAGGTACGAAATACAATAATGTGTGTGTGTGTATGTGTGTGTGTGTGCTATTTTTCTTCACAACACGCTTTTATTATATTTACATAGTATGTATATATTATTAATGTTGTAAATACAAATCTTTATATATCCAGAAAGGGTGGTCCTAGAGAGGGAGGCATTATTTCAGAGGTCCCCAGAAGGTACGAAATACAATAACGTGTGTGTGTGTGTTCTGTGTGTGTGTGTGTGTGTGTGTGTGTGTGTTATTTTTCTTCACAACACGCTTTTATTATATCTACATAGAATGTATATATTATTAATGTTGTAAATACAAATCTTTATATAACTAGAAATGGTGGTCCTAAAGAAGTAGGTATTTTTTGGAGGTCTCAAAAAGCTAAGAAATACACAAATGTGTGTGTGTGTTCTTGTATTTCTACCCTTCTTGAGACATGAAGAAGGAAAAGTAGCTTCCATATGAGGAGGTGTGAACAAGGGATGACACAAATAATGGTCCCAATAATAGTAATAATGTTGTAAACACAAATCTTCATATATCTAGAAATGGTGGTCCTTAAGAGGGAGGCATTATTTGGAGGTCTCAAAAAGGTAAGAAATACACACATGTGTGTGTTCTTGTATTCCTACCCTTCTCGAGACAAGAAGAAGGAAAAGTAGCTTCCATATGAGGAGGTGTGACATAACATGACCTAAATCACGGTCCCAATAACTTTATATCTAATGGAGTATTTCTCATCTGCACCCCTGCTGGTGACATCTATCAACATATGAAATAACAAGTGTGTGTAAAAAAATTGAAGTGCTCCCCCGTATATATATATATAGATATATATATGTATATATGTACAGAACTGTTTCATGAGGGATTCCCTCAATCATCAGGAGATTGAGGGAACCCCTCATGAAACAGTTCTGTAGAGAGGAAGTAGTCTTGTGATTTTTCCCACACCTACATATTGCGCTCTACCACGGTATCAAACACTATTCTCTGGATAATCCAACCAAGACATATATATATATATATATCCGTTCATCCATTTTCTGCCGCTTATTTCCTTTGGGGTCGCTGGTGCCTATCTCAGCTACAATCGGGCAGAAGGCGGGGTACACCCTGGACAAGTCGCCACCTCATTGCAGGGCCAACACACATAGACAGACAACATTCACACTCACATTCACACACTAGGGACTATTTAGTGTTGCCAATCAACCTATACATATACATATACATATACACATATATATATATATATATATATATATATATATATATATATATATATATATATATATATATATATCCATTCATCAATTTTCTGCCGTTTATTTCCTTTGGGGTCGCGGGGGGCGCTGGTGCCTATCTCAGCTACAATCGGGCGGAAGGCGGGGTACACCCTGGACAAGTCGCCATCTCATCGCAGGGCCAACACACATAGACAGACAACATTCACACTCACATTCACACACTAGGGACTATTTAGTGTTGCCAATCAACCTATATATACATATACATATACATATACATATATATATATATATATATATATATATATATATATATATATATATATATATATATATATATATATATATATATATATGTAGATAATTTAATATTTTGGGGCCGTGATGCATTGACAGTGTCTCTCCTTACTACTTTCAAGCCACTAATGGCTACAACATTCAGATTTAGGCCACATATGAATCCTTGTCACACAGATGACTAATGGTCTGTTGTCATGCCGACACACGCCAGACAAGTTGTGTCTTTGTGCTTGACGTTCCTCCACACACACACACACACACACACACACACACACACACACACACACACACACACACACACACACACACACACACACACGTCTGCAGGAGCCCTGGTTGTTGATAAAGACCTTCAAGTGGTAGCCATTAAGCCACTTGAAGTGTGAAGCAGCCAAGTAGTAGAAACCAGCATTAAAAGTGTTGATGTGTAATGAGTCCTCAGTCCCCAAATCAACATCACGGGAAAATGGTGTCCTCCAGGCGAAGAGGAAAAGGACATCCAGATTTTAGCAGCTTGAAGTGGAAATCCTTTGATGCTACATTATGTGACTTTGTGTCTGTAGCGCCCGTGGCATCGTGCACATGTGTGCAAGTAGCAGTAATGCTGAAAAGCACTTCCAGGTTTTATGGAGCTTCTCGCCTATTCCGGCAAGATCATGTAAAGCCACGATGGACTGGGTTCTGAAACAGGGTGAATGTCTCCTTTTCTGACACACAGATGTTGTTACCAAGTTGAATACTTGTGTTTAGCGTCAAATCAGAAGTAAAGTTTCATAACAACAAGTCTAATAACAATTATTTTTTTATAAAATTTTAAATAGGTTCATAATTAGCAAAAATCTTAATTTTTATGCCATCTTCCGGCAACCGGAAGGATTTGTTCTTACCTGTAAATTGCTTTAAAAACAGATTAATTATAAAGACTATAAGTAATACATTAAGAGAAATGGTTTGAATCGAGAGTCAATCTGTCACCCCAGGAATTGGAACTCAATCGAATCGATATCACAACCTAGCGGGCACAAGACATTGAAACAATGTTGAGTTTTATGATCCGCTGCACGGATTATATTCTGTTTAGGTTTTCGGGTCATTTGTGTTATTCTGTTAGTGTTGGACTCCGTTCAGTTCCTGGTTACCATGGTTGCTTATTATTTTCACCTGCCGCTTGTTTCGGACGCACACCTGTGTTTTGGTAATCACTGTCATTATTTAAGCCTGCCTTCTCCCGTCAGTCTGTCTGGGTTCCTTGTTTGCGGTGAGCTACAGTCGCGTTTATGTTTCTGGTTCCAGTCTCTGTGCCTAGTATTAGCCTTAGCTTTTCGTGCGTTCGGCACATGTTTCTTTTATTTCCAGACTCTGTGCTAAGTGTTAGCCTTAGCTTCCCGTACGTTCGGCACATGTTTCTTTTGTTTCCAGACTCTGTGCTAAGTGTTAGCCTTAGCTTCCCGGACGTTCAGTACATGTTTCTTTTGTTTCCAGACTCTGTGCTAAGTGTTAGCCTTAGCTTCCCGTACATTCAGCACATGTTTCTTTTGTTTCCAGACTCTGTGCTAAGTGTTAGCCTTAGCTTCCCGTACGTTCAGCACATGTTTCTTTTGCTTCCAGACTCTGTGCTAAGTGTTAGCCTTAGCTTCCCGTACGTTCAGCACATGTTTCTTTTGTTTCCAGACTCTGTGCTAAGTGTTAGCCTTAGCTTCCCGTACGTTCGGCACATGTTTCTTTTATTTCCAGACTCTGTGCTAAGTGTTAGCCTTAGCTTCCCGTACGTTCAGCACATGTTTCTTTTGCTTCCAGACTCTGTGCTAAGTGTTAGCCTTAGCTTCCCGTACGTTCAGCACATGTTTCTTTTGTTTCCACACTCTGTGCTAAGTGTTAGCCTTAGCTTCCCGTACGTTCAGTACATGTTTCTTTTATTTCCAGACTCTGTGCTAAGTGTTAGCCTTAGCTTCCCGGACGTTCAGTACATGTTTCTTTTGTTTCCAGACTCTGTGCTAAGTGTTAGCCTTAGCTTCCCGTACGTTCAGCACATGTTTCTTTTGTTCCCAGACTCTATTGTATTTCTAAGGTTTTATTATTATTATTATACCACCATCTCTTTGAGCTGTAATTTGACCCCCAAATCATGCTTCAAAACTCACCAAATTTAACACACACATCAAGACTGACGAAAATTGCGATCTAATCAAAAACCAAAACCTAAAACTCAAAATTGCGCTCTAGCGCTCCCTAGGAAATAACACATACAAAACTGCTTGTAACTTCCGTTAGGAATGTCGTAGAGACATGAAACAAAAACTTCTATGTAGGTCTGACTTAGACCTGGATTTCATACACTGACCACTTTCAGCAAAAATCAACAGGAAATTGGCAAAAAATCCTTCAAAACAAAAGTTTCCTAAAAAATGTCATTTTTGCCTCTTTGAGCTGTATTTTGACCCCCTTAAAATGCTTCAAAACTCACCAAACTGGACACACACATCAGGACTGGTGAAAATTGCGATCTAATATAAAAACAAACCCCAAAACTCAAAATTGCGCTTTAGCACCCCTAGGAACAAAAAACTGACAAAACTGCTCCCAGGAAGAAAACACAGACAAAACTGCTTGTAACTTCAGGTAGGAATGTCGTAGAGACATGAAACAAAAACCTCTATGTAGGTCTCACTTAGACCTACATTTCATTAATTGACATCCCTCAGCAAACATCAACAAGAAGTTGGCAATTACCCCTTCAAAACAAAAGTTTTGTAAAAACCCGTCACCTTTTTTTCAAACATAATCCACTCCGAGCGCGTTTGTTGTGTCGGCTTCAAACTCGCACAGGAAAGAGATTGAACACTTCTGATTAAAAGTTGCGCAAATTGTTTCTCTAACTGCTCCGGTTTTGATTTTATGAGCCTTGAAAAAACCGCTGCGCTGCTGCCGTCTCAAGATGGCCGATTAAAAGCAGGAAGCACCAGCGTGACCACACAATGCAGAAAAGGTAGGTAATGTGCAGGTAAAGATATGTTGACTGAGTGAAAGAAGGAGGCACCAGTTTGACTCCAGGATACAGAGAAGGTAGGTAATGTGCAGGTAAAGATATGTTGTCTGGGTGATGGCAGGAAGCACCAGTGTGTATGGGGGACAGAAAGAAGCACCAGTGTGACCCCAGGATGCAGGGAAGGTAGGTAATGTGCAGGTAAAGATATGTTGAATGGGTAAAGGCAGGAAACACCAGCAAAAGTCGGTCCCGTCCATCGCTGCTTGTAGCTTTCATTCTAATTATAGTTTCATATTGAAATGAGAAGCAAATAAGTGTTCTAGTCAAATAATGCAATTATCGATTGTCTCAATGGACTTAAATATGAAATGTGCCTCTTACATTTTTTAATCAATGTTTTGATTAAACATATTTTAAAGTTAAAACAAATATGTTTATAAAAGCACATAAAAGTGTACATGAAGATGCCAACAACACAAATAAAATAGAGGAACATGTTTATTTTTTTTACTGAATATTCTTTATTTTCTATCTCTGCTGGCTCGCCTTCCTTGTTTGTTTGTTTATTTGTTGTTTTTAAATGTGTGTATTTGTGTCTTTAAGAAACGTTGTGACCTGCAATGTGCACATTAAGCACCAGGCCAGATCTTGTGTTTCCACGCTGGCCTCCAACTGTGTCCTTCTTCTCTCTTCTGCTCCGAGGAACACTTTTTTTTGTCCCGGGTTCTCAAATCCTCTGTGAAGAATCCTGTGTTGGTGTTTGTGTGCATGTCCTCAGGTGGCCCCGGCCGGCTGGTGGGGGCCAACCACAGCGTTTGTGCAAGGGCGACACACTTTCTTCAGAGCAGGGGTGTCCAAAGTTTTAAAAATACGATAGAAAAAATTCTAAAACGTAAAAAGTGATATAAAAGAGCAAACGGGTGAAATGTAACAAGAAAATGTTGCAATATTTACTCTAATACCACAAAGCTGCCATGCAGGCTGTTTCTTTCTTTAAAAAAATAATAATGAATCAAAATCATTGTCATTATGAATTATTGACCTATTCAAGGTTCTGATCAGGTCACGTTAAATTTTCCACTTCGACATATTTTTTGGGGAAAACGTTGCATATTTTGTTTGCCATATAAAAAACTGAGCTGTTTTTTTTAAAGAAGGGCCTAAAATGAACAAACAAAAAACATAAACAACAATCAATCAATTAATGTTTACTTATATAGCCCTAAATCACTAGTGTCTCAAAGGGCTGCACAAACCACTACCACATCCTCGGTAGGCCCACATAAACAATAAAACTTATAATTGAAGGATAGATCAGTTCGAGATGCCACCTCAGTAGAAGCATTTAAGTCTCACCTTCAAACTCATTTGTATACTCTAGCCTTTAAATAGACTCCCTTTTTAGACCAGTTGATCTGCCATTTCTTTCCTTTTTCTCCTATGTCCCACTCTCCCTTGTGGAGGGGGTCCGGTCCGATCCGGTGGCCATGTACTGCTTGCCTGTATATCGGCTGGGGACATCTCTGCGCTGCTGATCCGCCTCCGCTTGGGATGGTTTCCTGCTGGCTCTGCTGTGAACGGGACTCTCGCTGCTGTGTTGGATCCGCTTTGGACTGGACTCTCGCGACTGTTTTGGATCCATTATGGATTGAACTTTCACAGTATCATGTTAGACCCGCTCGACATCCATTGCTTTCCTCCTCTCCAAGGTTTCTCATAGTCATCATTGTCACCGATGTCCCACTGGGTGTGAGTTTTCCCTGCCCTTATGTGGGCCTACCGAGGGTGTCGTAGTGTTTTAGGGCTATATAAGTAAACATTGATTGATTGATTGATCTGAAGTTAATCTCGAGATTATTGTGTTAAAAGTAAACTGTAAAAAAGAATGTATGATTTATTTTCCAACACTTTAATGGGAAGGAACGTTTTGGATCCCCAATCGTTTTAGTGTGATTTGTTTTTTAATGTCATTGCTCAAAAAATAATAATGAATTAAAATCAATGCTCCAATTATTATATAATCTCATATATTCCACTTAAAACAAATATTGGGTGAAAATATTGCATATTTCGTGATTTTTTTTGTGACAAAAATAGCATACAACTTAAATCTTTAAAATCATTATATGGACAGATGGACCTAATGTTGATTTAGAGATTTAAAACTTGAATGATAATAAAGTCTCACCTTAAAACTCATCTGTATACTCTAGCCTTTAAATAGACCTCCTTTTTAGACCAGTTGATCTGCCGCTTCTTTTCTTTCTCCTATGCCCCCCCCCTCCCTTGTGGAGGGGGTCCGGTCCGATGACCATGGATGAAGTACTGGCTGTCCAGAGTTGAGATCCAGGATGGACCGCTCGTCGGGACCCAGGATGGACCGCTCGCCTGTATTGGTTGGGGACATCTCTACGCTGCTGATCCGCCTCCGCTTGAGATGGTTTCCTGTGGACGGGACTCTCGCTGCTGTCTTGGATCCGCTTGAACTGAACTCTGGCGGCTGTGTTGGAACCACTATGGATTGAACTTTCACAGTATCATGTTAGACCCGCTCCACATCCATTGCTTTCGGTCACCTAGAGGGGGGGGGTTGCCCACATCTGAGGTCCTCTCCAAGGTTTCTCATAGTCAGCATTGTCACTGGCGTCCCACTGGATGTGAATTCTCCCTGCCCACTGGGTGTGAGTTTTCCTTGCCCTTTTGTGGGTTCTTCCGAGGATGTTGTAGTCGTAATGATTTGTGCAGTCCTTTGAGACATTTGTGATTTGGGGCTATATAAATAAACATTGATTGATTGATTGATTGATTGAAAAAAAAATAATAATACTGAATAATGACACATTTTTAATAATTTTTGGACCAAAACCCTTTAGAGTCCCCGGGATCAAGCCTGAGTGGAGGCCTAAATGTATATTTTTCATACATATATTGTATTGTTTTTTAAAATAAAAAATATCAAAATGGCCCCCGCTTGTTTTTAATCATATGTGTTTTTATATTGTTTTTATTGGTTTTATATTTATTTATTTTTTGTTTTTATTCAGTCATTGGTGGAGCATAATATATATATATACTTTTTTTATTTTATTTTATTGATTTATTAATTTTTTTTACAATTGTTTTTAACATGGCTGTGCAGCACTTTGGAAACGTTATTGTTGTTTAAATGTGCTATATAAATAAAGTGGATTGGATTGGATTGGATTGGATTGCTTTTATTTTTCAGTGTGCGGCCCTCGGTGGATAAAATTTGGACACCCCTGCTTCAGAGGAAGCAGCATTTAGTGACACGATAGTGAGTGAGATGAAAAATCACAATATCAACTTTTCTCCTTGCCTGGTGTCCAGTTATGTTTTATTAGCATCTGAGCTGATCAGGCAGCGGACTTCTGTCTGCCTGCTAATCAACAGATTAGGGGCCGGGGTTGCTGCACACACACACACACACACACACACACACACACACACACACACACACACACACACACACACACACACACACACACACACACACACACACAATGAATCTGCCCGACTGACTTAACTTGCGTCCGCGGCTAATTTCACCATCAAATGTCAGCTCTAGCGAGGCGTCGGCGCTGAAAGCCGATGTAATTTGTTCCGTGCTAATTTCTCTGGCAGAGCTGGTTTATTGTCTGCCATAAAACTTGTCTCCATCAGAGGGGAAGCACACTTTTTCTTTTAGGAATTGTGTCCATCATTCACAGTCCGTATGTAAGACAAGAACACATGTTTAGATTTGTTTAATGCATTCTAAGTCCTAAGATAAATGAGTATGAAAGCTAACTAAAAGGACCAGGAAGTAGTCTGCTAGCTAACTAAAAGGACCAGGAAGTAGTCTGCGAGCTAACTAAAAGGAGCGGAAAGTATTCTGCTAGCTAACTAAAAGGACCAGGAAGTAGTCTGCGAGCTAACTAAAAGGAGCGGAAAGTATTCTGCTAGCTAACTAAAAGGACCAGGAAGTAGTCTGCTAGCTAACTAAAAGGACCAGGAAGTAGTCTGCGAGCTAACTAAAAGGAGAGGAAGGTATTCTGCTAGCTAACTAAAAGGACCAGGAAGTAGTCTGCTAGCTAACTAAAAGGAGCGGAAAGTAGTCAGCTAGCTAACTAAAAGGACCAGGAAGTAGTCTTCTAGCTAACTAAAAGGACCAGGAAGTAGTCTGCTAGCTAATTAAAAGGACCAGGAAGTAGTCTGCTAGCTAATTAAAAGGACCAGGAACTAGTCTGCTAGCTAACTAAAAGGAGTGGAAAGTAGTCTGCTAGTCAACTAAAAGGACCATGAAGTAGTCTGCGAGCTAACTAAAAGGACCAGGAAGTAGTCTGCTAGCTAACTAAAAGGACCAGGAAGTAGTCTGCGAGCTAACTAAAAGGAGCGGAAAGTAGTCTGCTAGCTAACTAAAAGGACCAGGAAGTAGTCTGCTAGCTAACTAAAAGGACCAGGAAGTAGTCTGCTAGCTAACTAAAAGGACCAGGAAGTAGTCTGCTAGCTAACAAAAATGAGCGGAAAGTAGTCTGCTAGCTAACTAAAAGGACCAGGAAGTAGTCTGCTAGCTAACTAAAAGGACCAGGAAGTAGTCTGCTAGCTAACTAAAAGGAGCAGAAAGTAGTCTGGTAGTTAACTAAAAAGGACCAGGAAGTAGTCTGTGAGTTAACTAAAAGGACCAGGAAGTAGTCTGCGAGCTAACTAAAAGGACCGGGAAGTAGTGTGCTAGATAACTAAAAGAACCATGAAGTAGTCTGTGAGCTAACTAAAAGGAGCAGGAAGCAGTCTGCCAGCTAATTAAAATGACCAGGAAGTAGTCTGCAGGCTAACAAAAAGGACCAGGAAGTAGTCCGCTAGCTAACAAAAAGGATAAGGAAGTAGAATGCTAGATTACTAAAAGGACCAGGAAGTAGTCTGCAAGCTGACTAAAAGGACCAGGAGGTAGTCTGTTAGCTGACTAAAAGGACAATAAAGTAGCCTGAAAGCAAACAAAAAGGACCAGGAAGTAGTCTGTGAGCTAACTAGATGGACCAGAAAGTAGTCCGCAAGCTAACAAAAAGGACCAGGAAGTAGGATGCTAGCTAACTAAAACGATCAGGAAGTAGTCTGCTTAGGTAACTAATAGGACCAGGAAGTAGTCTGGTGAGTAAAGAAAGGCGACATAGAGTGAAAAGGCAAACAGAAACACAAAAAAGATGAAGAAGTGGATTAAAAAGGTTTCAGCCGTGACAGAAGCAGGTGGGAACGTTGAACAGAAGAACCGGAGAATAAGTTTTGGGCGGACTTTAATTGACTATCCTTGATAGCATCTGGCAATCTCCAGAAACAGAAGGATGCTTTTAAGTCTGATGAAGATGTACTTCACTTTGTTCCACCTTCATCCCCCTGACCTCACCTGAACTGACTAGGCTCCCCAACAGACCCTCACATCTTATTTGGGGTGTTGTTGATTCCTCGGAGCCCCCCCGACCAAAACAAGCAACCCTGCCCATGCAGATTTAATGGGGGGAACTATTTAGAGTGTCGCACGGTGTCAAGAGAGGGAAAAGGGAGGGAGTCTCTGTCACACAGATATCAAAAGTTCCCAAAACTACCCTCATTCTGAAGTGTCCTCAATCATTTACTGACTTCAGTAAAACTAATCTGGGAAGAATATAATATTTTTGCAGCAGATTCTTACAGAAAAACCACAAGTTGGTCAACTTTGACGTCCAATTTAGACCCAGAGATGGTGAGAAAGACAGCAACAACACACTCCTTTGCGACACATGTTTTTTAATCCTGCATTAGGATTTGATTGTTCTTCATCCAAAGGGGAAGATATAAACATCCCATCAGGGGAAGTGAACTGTTTTAGGAATGTTGTCCATCATTCACAGTCCTTATGTAAGACAAAAACATGTTTTGGTATTTGTTTATGTATTCTAAGTCCTAAAATACAACAAGTAGTCTGCTGGCTAACTAAAAGGACCAGGAGGTAGTATGCTAGCTAACTAAAAGGACCAGGAAGTAGTATGCTAGCTAACTAAAAGGACTAGGAAGTAGTATGCTAGCTAACTAAAAGGGACCAGGAAGTAGTATGCTAGCTAACTAAAAGGACCAGGAAGTAGTATGCTAGCTAACTAAAAGGACCAGGAAGTAGTCTGCAAGCTAACTAAAAGGACCAGGAAGTAGTCTGCAAGCTAACTAAAAGGAGCAGGAAGCAGTCCGATAGCTAAATAAAAGGACCAGGAAATAGTATACTAGCTAACTAACAGGACCAGGAAGTAGTATGCTAGCAAACTAAATAGGCCAGGAAGTAGTATGCTAGCCAAACTTAAAAGGACCAGGAAGTAGTATGCTAGCCAACTTAAAAGGACCAAGAAGTGGCGTGCTAGCTAACTTAAAGGACCAGGAAGTAATATGCTAGCCAACTTAAAAGGACCAGGAAGTAGCCTGCAAGCTAACTAAAAGGACCAGGAGGTAGTGTGCAAGCTAACTAAAAGGACCAGGAAGTAGTATGCTAGCCAAAGTAAAAGGACCAGGAAGTGGTCTACAAGCTAAATAAAAGGACCAGGAAGTAGAATGCTATCTAACTAAAAGGATCATGAAGGAGTCTGCCAGCTAACTAAAAGGACCAGGAAGCAGTCTGATAGCTAAATAAAAGGACCAAGAAGTAGTAGTATGCTAGCTGGCAAAAAGGACCAGGAAGTAGTAGTACGCTTGCTGACTAAAAGGACCAGGAAGTAGTCAGCTTTAGTAACTAAAAGGACCAGGACGTACTCTGCAAGCTGACTAAAAGAGCCAGAGAGTAGTCTGCTCCTTTTCATTAGCATTATCAAATATGCTAACAGGTTCATTAACATTA
Source organism: Nerophis ophidion (assembly GCF_033978795.1). Taxonomy (NCBI): domain Eukaryota; kingdom Metazoa; phylum Chordata; class Actinopteri; order Syngnathiformes; family Syngnathidae; genus Nerophis; species Nerophis ophidion. The sequence goes on along the minus strand of NC_084623.1, from coordinate 4,360,882 downwards.
GTTATTATGCTAACACATTTACGAGTGTCTGTGTTTGTATTATTTACTTGCAACAACATTATTTTTGTATTGTTTGTCTCACAATCTCCAAGTAAACTAACCAAAACGTCACCGTGGAGTTATTGAGTCTGTTTAGCTGATTGGAGAGCTAGCTTCCGCAGCTAGTAGGTCCACGACCATGACCTCTGTTTTGTTTGATCAACCGTTTTACTGCCTTGTTACAGACACCATTTATAAAGGTAATATTTACAAAATATTTTTGTGTAAAATACTCATTTCACAACAAATATAACTGTGGCTTATAGTCCAGTGAGGCTTACATATTAAACACATGTATTTTCTTCTAAAATTTAGTGGGTGCAGCTTATATTCTGTGCGCTTTATAGTCCAGAAATACGGTATCCTTGTATTGTTTCTGTTTCACAATTTCCTAAGTAAACTAACCAAAACATCACCATGGAGTTATTGTGTCTGTTTAGCTGATTGGAGAACTAGCTTGAGCAGCTAGTGGGTCTATGAAAATGACTTCTGTTTTGTTCGATCAGTCGTTTTACTGCCTTGTTAAAGACACTGTTTGGAAAGGTAATATTAAAAAAATATTTCTGTGTAAAATACTCATTTCACAACGTATTTAACTGCGGCTTATAGTCCAGTGAGGCTTACATATTAAAGAAATGTATTTTCTTTTAAAATATAGTGGGTGCAGCTTATATTCTGTGCGCTTTATAGTCCGGAAAATACAGTGTTTTTGTATTGTTTCTGTTTCACAAATTCCTAACTAAACTAAACAAAACGTCACCGTGGAGTTATTGAGTCTGTTTAGCTGATTGGAGAACTAGCTTGAGCAGCTAGTGGGTCCATGACCATGACTTCTGTTTTGTTCGAACAGCCGTTTTACTGCCTTGTTACAGTAACCATGTGGAAAGGTAATATTTGCAAAATATTTCTGTGTAAAATACTCATTTCACAACGTATTTAACTGTGGTTTATAGTCCAGTGAGGCTTACACATTAAACACATTTATTTTCTTCTAAAATTTAGTGGGTGCAGCTTATATTCGGTGCGCTCTATAGTCCGGAAAATACGGTATCCTTTTATTGTTTCTGTTTCACAATTTCCTAAGTAAACTAACCAAAACATCCCCATGGAGTTATTGTGTCTGTTTAGCTGATTGGAGAACTAGCTTGAGCAGCTAGTGGGTCTATGAAAATGACTTCTGTTTTGTCAATCAGCCGTTTTACTGCCTTGTTACAGTAACCATGTGGAAAGGTAATATTTACAAAATATTTCTGCGTAAATTACTCATTTCACAACGTATATAACTTCAAATTATAGTCCGGTGCCGACTATAATTTTTCCAAAATTGAGTGGGTGCGGCTTATATTTGGTGCGCTTTATAGTCCGGAAAATACAGTGTTTTTGTATTGTTTCTGTTTCACAAATTCCTAACTAAACCAAACAAAACGTCACCGTGGAGTTATTGAGTCTGTTTAGCTGATTGGAGAACTAGCTTGAGCAGCTAGTGGGTCCATGACCATGACTTCTGTTTTGTTCGAACACCCGTTTTACTGCCTTGCTACAGACACCATTTATAAAGGTAATATTTACAAAATATTTCTGTGTAAAATACTCATTTCACAACATATATAACTGTGGCTTATAGTCCAGTGAGGCTTACATATTAAACACATGTATTTTCTTCTAAAATTTAGTGGGTGCAGCTTATATCCGGTGCGCTTTATAGTCCGGAAATACGGTATCCTTGTATTGTTTCTGTTTCACAATTTCCTAAGTAAACTAACCAAAACATCACCATGGAGTTATTGTGTCTGTTTAGCTGATTGGAGAACTAGCTTGAGCAGCTAGTGGGTCTATGAAAATGACTTCTGTTTTGTTCGATCAGTCGTTTTACTGCCTTGTTACAGACACTGTTTGGAAAGGTAATATTAAAAAAATATTTCTGTGTAAAATACTCATTTCACAACGTATTTAACTGCGGCTTATAGTCCAGTGAGGCTTACATATTAAAGAAATGTATTTTCTTTTAAAATATAGTGGGTGCAGCTTATATTCTGTGCGCTTTATAGTCCGGAAAATACAGTGTTTTTGTATTGTTTCTGTTTCACAAATTCCTAACTAAACTAAACAAAACGTCACCGTGGAGTTATTGAGTCTGTTTAGCTGATTGGAGAACTAGCTTGAGCAGCTAGTGGGTCCATGACCATGACTTCTGTTTTGTTCGAACAGCCGTTTTACTGCCTTGTTACAGTAACCATGTGGAAAGGTAATATTTGCAAAATATTTCTGTGTAAAATACTCATTTCACAACGTATTTAACTGTGGTTTATAGTCCAGTGAGGCTTACACATTAAACACATTTATTTTCTTCTAAAATTTAGTGGGTGCAGCTTATATTCGGTGCGCTCTATAGTCCGGAAAATACGGTATCCTTTTATTGTTTCTTTTTCACAATTTCCTAAGTAAACTAACCAAAACATCACCATGGAGTTATTGTGTCTGTTTAGCTGATTGGAGAACTAGCTTGAGCAGCTAGTGGGTCTATGAAAATGACTTCTGTTTTGTCAATCAGCCGTTTTACTGCCTTGTTACAGTAACCATGTGGAAAGGTAATATTTACAAAATATTTCTGCGTAAATTACTCATTTCACAACGTATATAACTTCAAATTATAGTCCGGTGCCGACTATAATTTTTCCAAAATTGAGTGGGTGCAGCTTATATTCGGTGCGCTTTATAGTCCGGAAAATACAGTGTTTTTGTATTGTTTCTGTTTCACAAATTCCTAAGTAAACTAAACAAAACGTCACCGTGGAGTTATTGAGTCTGTTTAGCTGATTGGAGAACTAGCTTGAGCAGCTAGTGGGTCCAGGAAAATGACTTCTGTTTTGTTCGAGCAGCCGTTTTACTGCCTTGTTACAAACACTGTTTGGAAAGGTAATGTTTACAAAATATTTCTGTGTAAAATACTCATTTCACAAATTAAATAACTGTGTCTTATAATCTGGTGCGGCTTACATATTAAACACATCTCTTTTCTTCTAAAATTTAGTGGGTGCAGCTTAGAGTTGGTGTGCTCTATAGTACAGAAAATATGGTATTTTTCTATTGTTTCTGTTTCACAAATTCCTAACTAAACTAAACAAAACGTCAGCGTGGAGTTATTGAGTCTGTTTAGCTGATTGGAGAACTAGCTTGAGCAGCTAGTGGGTCCAGGAAAATGACTTCTGTTTTGTTCGAGCAGCCGTTTTACTGCCTTGTTACAGACACCATGTGGAAAGGTAATATTTACAAAATATTTCTGAGTGAAATACTCATTTTCACAACGTATATAGTCCAGTGCAGCTAATATTTAAAAAGACACGTTTTTTCTTCTAAAATTTAGTGAGTGCGGTTTATATTCGGTGTGCTTTATAGTCTTGAAAACATGGTAATTGTTTAACTGTACAAAGTAGGATCCAATAAGTTCTGCATCTTCCGACTCCTTTCCCTTGTCCAAAACTAACAAAGCATCATTTCAAGAGAAATAAGTACATAAAGCGCTCTGAGTACTTACCTTTTCGTAGTATTTGATCTCGTAGTCGAGGATGATGCCGTTGGGTCTCTCCGGCTCCAGCCAAGACAAGGAAACACTATTCCGTGATGTCTTCTCCTTCTTGATGACGATCACGGGGGAGGGAGCTGGGGTGGAAGCAGAAAGAGAGAGAAAGCAGAACGTGAGACGGCCAGTTCTCCTGCGGAGAAGTTGAGTGGAAGTTCAGTTGCATCCCGACAATTGTCTACGCTTCCTGTTAGCCTAATTCACTTTTCTGCCCGCTGGGGCCCACATTGAAGGGGGAGCAGGTTGGAAGAAGATGATTTACACAGAAGTAGCAAAGACATGGATGTCATGCAGGGGGGAGTGCTTAGATCTCATATTTCACTGCAGAGAACTAACACATCCAAGCTAAAGCGGGACATGATGTCTCCTTCAATTCCCTGATATGCTTCCTGTGTTGGCTCTAGCGCGCACAAACACACACCCGGGGACCCCGGCTGGTGTCGGCTTACACCTTTTAAAGCATCCGAGGGATGAGAGACGGCCAGAAGTCCTCATTTAGACATAAATGATGTTAAAGGAGTATTCTCCACCTTGAAGCGGAATAGAGAGTCTGAGAAGTGGCCCTTGGTTCTGCAGGAGGAGATATCACATGATTAGCTCACTCTGTTTCCTTATCGGTCCACTTTAATGGCGTGATGAAGTACCATCCTGGGGAGGGAGGAGGGGGGGGGGGTTCTTGGAAGACAAGTTCACTTTCAGTTTCGATACCCGTCAAAACATAAGAGACCGGCGTCTATAATGTGTGTGTATATACATATATATATATATATATATATATATATATATATATATGTATAAATGCATACGTATATATGTGTGTATGTATATATATGTATATATATGTGTGTATGTATGTATATATATATATATGTATATACATATGCATTTAAATGTGTATATATATATATATATATATATATATATATATATATATATACACATTTAAATGCATATGTATATACATATATATATATATACATACATACACACATATATATACATATATATACATACACACATATATACGTATGCATTTATACATATATATATATATATATATATATATATATATATATATATACATACATATATATATATATATATATATATATAAACATATATATATAGTGCCCTCCATAATTATTGGCACCCCTGGTTGAGATGTGTTAAAAGCCTTAAAATAAATTCAGTGTTTATTGCAGAAGAATACTGTCACACTGAAAATTGTAGGAAAATGTAGCCTTCAACTCAAATGAATTGTAAGAAAATAAAAAAATCCCTGACTAAAAAATAATTATTTTTCATTAAATCACCTGTTCCACAATTATTGGCACCCTTAACAATTCCCAGGAAATAAATATAATTGAAGCATTTCTGTCATTTCTACAGTAGTTTACAAAGTTTACCAGAGTACGTAGGAACATTTAATTAGTAATTCATCACTTCCTGTTTCCCTGGGGTATAAATATGACGTGACACCGAGGCCATTTCTCTTATCCACTCTTAAACATGGGAAAGACAAAGGAACACAGCATACAAGTGAGGCAGATGTGCGTCGACCTTCACAGGTCAGGCAGAGGCTACAAGAAGATTGCCACTCAACTGCAGCTGCCCATATCCACTGTGAGAGGAATAATTAAGAAGTTCAAAACAACTGGAACAGTGGTAAATAAGCCTGGACGAGGACCCAAGTTTATTTTGCAACCACGCACAGTGAGGAGGATGGTAAGAGAAATCAAAAGATCTCCAAAGCTCACTGTTACAGAATTACAACAAATGGTAGCATCCTGGGGTCACAAAGTCTCCAAATCAACCATCAGGCGCTGTCTACACGCCAACAAGCTGTTTGGGAGGCATGCACGGAGAAAACCTTTCCTCACTCACAATCATAAACGCAAGCGTCTGGAGTTCGCCAAACGGTATTGGGGCTTCAACTGGGACCGTGTGCTTTGGTCAGATGAGACCAAGATTGAGCTTTTTGGCAACAAACACTCTAAGTGGGTCTGGCGTACCACGAAAGATGCGCATGCTGAAAAGCACCTCATACCCACTGTGAAGTATGGGGGTGGGTCAGTGATGCTGTGGGGCTGTTTCACTTCCAAAGGCCCTGGGAACCTTGTTAGGGTGCATGGCATCATGAATGCTTTGAAATACCAGGACATTTTAAATCAAAATCTGTTGCCCTCTGCCCGAAAGCTGAAGCTGGGTCGTCACTGGGTCTTTCAGCAAGACAATGACCCTAAACATATGGCCAAATCTACACAGAAATGGTTCACCAGACACAAAATCAAGCTCCTCCCATGGCCATCTCAGTCCCCTGACCTCAACCCCATTGAGAACCTGTGGGGTGAGCTGAAAAGGAGAGTACAGAGGAGAGGACCCAGGTCTCTGGATGATTTAGAGAGATTCTGCAAAGAGGAATGGCTGAAAATCCCTCTTTCTGTCTTTGCCCATCTTGTGAAACATTATAGGAGAAGATTAGGTGCTGTTTTGTTGGCAAAAGGGGGTTGTACAAAATATTAACACCAGGGGTGCTAATAATTGTGACACACATTATTTGATGTCAAATAATTATTTCTTTATGTGGGATTTTTTCCCCACTGAATAAATGCACTTGTATTGAAGGTTGGATTTTTCTCTTTTTTTCCATTAAGGTCCCATATTATTTAGAAAAAAAATAAAATAATTGGAAGCTAAAAAACACATCTCAACCAGGGGTGCCAATAATTATGGAGGGCACATAGTATATATATATATATATATATATATATATATACATACATATACGTATGCATTTATATATATATATATATACACACATATATATACATATATGTACATACATATGCATTTAAATGTATATATGTATATTTACATACATATATACATATATATACATGTATGTTTAGCAAAAAACTCATAATTCTCAAATATATATTTAAAAAATATAAATACACTTTTTTGTACTTAAAAAATTGTAAGTGAATTCAGAATTTTCCACAATATCTTAAAAATATGTATAGTAATGACTAAAAAAGTTGTAAGTCAGTGGACAATTTTCAAAAATGTTTTTGAAATGTATTTATATATTCTTATATACATATATACCAATATATATATATATATATATATATATATATATATATATATATATATATATATATACATATATATATGAGCTCATATTTTATGGCATTCTTTCTCTCACACGTATTTATTTTGATCTGAATGGCTAAAAGGCACTGCAAAAAATATGATTTGCACTTAATAATGTGCAATAATTATTATTTACTGTACTGTAATTCTGTAAACAACTTGTACTAACAACAAATCAACACAACAAAAAAGTTTTGAAACGCTACAAAAAATGAGCAGAATGTCTATTGTTGTTGAGAGTTGTATAGTTTGTAAACAAATGTAATTTAATGTATGTATTTAATGCAGTAAAGCAAAAAATGTGAGGAAAATATTGTCGTTATTGTTGTTTGAATTTGGAAGTCACATCCTCTTCTCGCCTGTGTGGGTGCCATCACCTCAGGAGCTTCTAACGGTCCCACACTTTCTCCGCCCTCTCTCTCTCTCTCTGTACCCTCACTTTCTCATTTCCAGGCTTTTCCTGCTCTCTAATTGCCAGCCAGCTGCAGGCCGGCTCGCCATCCCAGGCCTTGACTTGTCTTTTTATTAGACCGCAGGAAAAAACATGTTTGTCTTTGAAATGTTCAAGCTTGGCCTGATTGCCGAATACAAAGCCAGTGAGCGTGTTTGTGGGCACCAGTCTGTGTTTTTTGTCTTGCCATGACTATATACTCACGTGATTGTTTCCCCTTTCTTTCTAGGATGTACCCAGATGGGGAGAATAAGGAGGTGAGGCCATGATATTTATTGCCACCTTCATCATTGCACGTATTAAAATAACCCGGAGCTACGTTTGTGCTGCATATGCCGATGTAAGTTAATACTACTAACACAGACACTTGCAAATATGTTAGCATATTATGCTAAAACACTATATATCAGGTGTCACCAACACGCTGCCCGCGGGCACCAGGTCGCCCGTAAGGACCAGATGAGTCGCCCGCTGGCCTGTTCTAAAAATAGCTCAAATAGCAGCACTTACCAGTGAGCCGCCTCTATTTTTTAAATGTTTTTTATTTCCTAGCAAGCTGGTCTCTATTTGCTCGACATTTTAAATTCTAAGAGGGACAAAACTCAAATAGAATTTGAAAATCCCAAAAAATATTTTAAAGACTTGGTCTTCACTTGTTTAAATAAATGTATTTATTTTTTTTACTTTGCTTCTTATAACTTTCAGAAAGACAATTTTAGAGAAAAAAATACAACCTTAAAAATGATTTTACCTTTTAAATTCCTTCCTCTTCTTTCCTGACAATTTAAATCAATGTTCAAGTATTTTTTTTTTTGTAGGGAATAATAATTACATTTAAATTTAATTCTTCATTTTAGCTTCTGTTTTTTTTACAAAGAATATTTGTGAAATATTTCTTCAAATTTATTATGATTAAAGCTGAGATAGGCGCCAGCGCCCCCTGCGACCCCGAAAGGGAAAAAGCGGTAGAAAATGGATGGATGGATGGATAAAATTCCAAAAAAATATTCTGGCAAATCTAGAAAATCTGTAGAATCAAATTTAAATCTTATTTCAAAGTCTTTTGAATTTCTTTTAAATTTTTTGTTCTGGAAAATCTAGAAGAAATAATGATTTGTCTTTGTTAGAAATATAGCTTGGTCCAATTTGTTATATATTCTAACAAAGTGCAGATTGGATTTTAACCTATTTAAAACATGTCATTAAAATTCTAAAATTAATCTTAATCAGGAAATATTACTAATGATGTTCCATAAACTCTTTTTTAAATTTTTTCAAAAAGATTCGAATTAGCTAGTTTTTCTCTTCTTTTTTTCGGGTGAATTTTGAATTTTAAAGAGTCAAAATTGAAGATAAACTATGTTTCAAAATGTAGTTTTCTTTTTTTCCTGTTTTCTCTTCTTTTTAACCGTTCAATAAGTGTTTTTTTCACCCTTTATTTTATACAAAAAAATGTACGGCGAAATGACAGACAAAAATACCCATTTCATATATATATATATATATATATATATATATACATCCATTTTCTACCGCTTATTTCCTTTTGGGGTCGCGGGGGGCGCTGGCGCCTATCTCAGCTACAATCGGGCGGAAGGCAGTCTACACCCTGGACAAGTCGCCACCTCATCGCATATATATACATTTATTTATTAAAGGTAAATTGAGCAAATTGGCTATTTCTGGCAATTTATTTAAGTTTGTATCAAACTGGTAGCCCTTCGCATTTATCAGTACCCAAGAAGTAGCTCTTGGTTTCAAAAACGTTGGTGACCCCTGTTATATAATATTGAAAACATTCCACGGATTAGTAAGCGAGAGTTGTTTTAGTTACATTGTAAAAATTACAAACGTCGCTTGGAGCAATGAATGAATACTCCATGCCAGTAGAAACGCTATGGAGGATTAGAAAACGGAACAACACTTCTACTTCCGGCCTAAAACTTTAAACATCCGGAATTGACATGTACCCCAGCAACACCCGCAGTAAGCAAATTCGTCCAAAAGATGGCGCCATAGCAGAAACAATAACACACCTTTTTAAGTATCTTTGCATGAGTATATTTAAAAAAAGATTGCACAAGTGGCAAAAAAGACTGAGGAAGTGGAGGAATGCTCATCAAACACTCATTTGGAACATCCACCAGGTGAACAGGCTAATTGGGAACAGATGGGTGCCATGATTGGGTATAAAAAGCAGCTTCCATGAAATGCTCACTCATTCACAAACAAGGACGGGGCGAGGGGCGCCACTTTGTCAACAAATGCCTGAGCAAATCGTCCAACAGTTAAAGAACAACATTTTTCATCTACGCTCCGTAATATCATCAAAAGGTTCAGAAAATCAGGAGAAATCACTGCATATAAGCCATTGTATTACGGACCTTGGATCCTTCGGGCAGTACTGCATCAAAAAGCGACATCGGTGTGTAAATGATATCACCACACGGGCTCAGGAACACTTCAGAAAACCACTGTCAGTAACTACAGTCGGTCGCTACATCTGTAAGTGCAAGTTAAAACTCTACTATGCAAAGCCAAAGCCATGTATCAACAACACCCAGAAACGCCGCTGGCTTCGTCGGGCTTGAGCTCCTCTAAATTGGACTGATGCAAAGTGGAAAAGTGTTCCGTGGTCTGACGAGTCCACATTTCAAATTGTTTTTGGAAATTATGGACGGCGTGTCCTCCGGAACAAAGAGGAAAAGAACCATCCGGATTGTTTTTGGCGCAAAGTGGGAAAGCCAGCATGTGTGATGGTATGGGGGTGTATTAGCAACTTCACACAACTACCTATTAGCCGGGGGGTGCACTGGAAACAGTGATAATAAATGCCTGGTGTGTTAGTGTAATTACTGAAATTATATGCTCATAAAAAGATAAAAATGTCAATTAAAAGGACATGCAAGACTATAATTACGACCTCTGTGATCTAACCATAATGTGTGGAAACGTCATTGTAGTCAAATTGCTGTTTATTCAATAAAATATCAATATACTGCACCGAGCCACAGCATTTGCTCTTATACAACATTTTAAAGAAAATCAATAATGCATGTTTGAAGCAACACCATCTGTGTGTATTTTTGTATATATTGGATGTATTGGATTTGTGCAACGTTTATAAAAACATGTGCAAACTTGATAGCATAAAAATAGCAAAGAAGAGAGTGCAATCTATTACAAACCTTGTTTCCATATGAGTTGGGAAATTGTGTTAGATGTAAATATAAACAGAATACAATGATTTGCTAATCCTTTTCAACCCATATTCAGTTGAATATGCTACAAAGACAACATATTTGATGTTCAAACTCCATCCATCCATCCATTTTCTACCGCTTATTCCCTTTCGGGGTCGCGGGGAATGTTCAAACTCTTGTTCAAACTCATAAACTTTATTTTTTTTTTTGTGCAAATAATAATTAACTTAGAATTTCATGGCTGCAACACGTGCCAAAGTAGTTGGGAAAGGGCATGTTCACCACTGTGTTACATCACCTTTTCTTTTAACAACACTCAATAAACGTTTGCGAACTCCATCCATCCATCCATCCATCCATTTTCTACCACTTATTCCCTTTTGGGGTCGCGGGGGGCGCTGGCGCCTATCTCAGCTACAATCGGGCGGAAGGCGGGGTACACCCTGGACAAGTCGCCACCTCATCGCAGGGCCAACACAGATAGACAAACAACATTCACACTCACATTCACACACTAGGGACCATTTAGTGTTGCCAATCAACCTATCCCCAGGTGCATGTCTTTGGAAGTGGGAGGAAGCCGGAGTACCCGGAGGGAACCCACGCATTCACGGGGAGAACATGCAAACTCCACACAGAAAGATCCCGAGCCTGGATTTGAACCCAGGACTGCAGGAACTTCGTATTGTGAGGCAGACGCACTAACCCCTCTGCCACCGTGAAGCCACCACTGTGTTACATCACCTTTTCTTTTAACAACACTCAATAAACGTTTGGGAACTGAGGAAACTAATTGTTGAAGCTTTGAAAGAGGAATTCTTTCCCATTCTTGTTTAATGTAAAGCTTCAGTCCTTCAACAGTCCGGGGTCTCCGCTGTCGTATTTTACGCTTCATAATTTCCATGGGAGACAGGTCTGGACTGCAGGCGGGCAAGGAAAGTACCCGCACTCTTTTTTTTAAGAAGCCACGCTGTTGTAACACGTGCTGAATGTGGCTTGGCATTGTCTTGCTGAAATAAGCAGGGGCGTCCATGAAAAATATGGCAGCGTATGTTGTTCCAAAGCCTGTATGTACCTTTCAGCATTAATGGTGCCTTCACAGATGTGTAAGTTACCCATGCCTTGGGCACTAATACACCCCCATACCATCACACATGCTGGCTTTTACACTTTGTGTCAATAACAGTCTGGATGGTTCGCTTCCCCTTTGGTCCGGATGACGCAATGTTGAATATTTAAAAAAACAATTTGAAATGAGACCACAGAACACTTTTCCACTTTGCATCAGTCCATCTTAGATGATCTCGGGCCTGGAGAAGTCGGCATCGTTTCTGGATGTTGTTGATAAATGGCTTTTGCTTTGCATACTAGCGCTTTAACTTGCACTTACAGATGTAGCGACGGACTGTATTTAGTGACAGTGGTTTTCTGAAGTGTTCCTGAGCCCATGTGGTGATATCCTTTAGACATTGATGTCGGTTTTTGATACAGTGCCGTCTGAGGGATGGAAGGTCACGGTCATTCAATGTTGGTTTCCGGCCATGCCGCTTACGTGGAGTGATTTCTCCAGATTCTCTGAACCTTTTGATGATATTATGGAGCGTAGATGTTGAAATCCCTAAATTTCTTGCAATTGCACTTTGAGAAAGGTTGTTCTTAAACTGTTGGACTATTTGCTCACGCAGTTGTGGACAAAGGGGTGTACCTCGCCCCATCCTTTCTTGTGAAAGACTGAGCATTTTTTTGGGAAGCTGTTTTTATACCCAATCATGGCACCCACCTGTTCCCAATTAGCCTGCACACCTGGGGGATGTTCCAAATAAGTGTTTGATGACCATTCCTCAACTTTATCGGTACTTTTTGCCACCTTTCCCAACTTCTTTGTCACGTGTGCTGGCATCAAATTCTAAAGTTAATGATTTTTTGACAATAAAATGTTTATCAGTTTGAACATCAAATATGTTGTCTTTGTAGCATATTCAATTGAATATGGCTTGAAAAGGATTTGCAAATCTTTGTATTCTGTTTATATTTACATCTAACACAATTCAACGCTTTGTTGAATTTTGGACGGTGTATATATATATATATGTCTATTCAAAAGGTTTTCACAAGTGAGCAGGTTGTGTTCTGTGTGATAAAGTCTGTCTACCTTTGTGTTAGTTGCATTTTTTTTTTGCATCATGACTAGGGAAGGTAGTTTGGAAGTTGTCATATATAAAAGCTGTGTAAGCACTTTCAAGATTTTTTAGATTGAAGCTTTTGCCGCTTGTCTAGGTGTTTGGTTTTTCTCCTCCAGTTGCAGTTCAGAGGGTTACTTCTAGACCAGGGGTAGGGAACCTATGGCTCTAGAGCTAGATGTGGCTCTTTTGATGACTGCATCTGACTCTCAGATAAATCTTAGCTGACATTGCTTAACGCGATAATTATGAATAATTTCGCTGGTAATCACAGTGCTAAAAATAACGTGGAAAATATAAAACATTCTCATGCATTTATATCCATCCATCCGTTTTCTACCGCACCTGTTCAAGAAGTCGCATTAATGGTAAGAAGTATTTTATGTCACGGTGGGGGGGGTGCAGCTTTCTGCGGGGTCTTTCTCCCAGGAAGGCAGACGTACTACTCGGGACATGGCATTTAGGTAAAAACATGATTTAATTTTAACAAAAAAAAATATACAAACAAAAATCGCTCACTGCAGAGGCACAACTTGGGCTAAGGAACAAAGCTAACGCATAAACAGACTAAGAACGTAAATCAAACAAAACTTACTTGGCATGGCATGAAGCACGAAACTATGGCAAGGCATGAAACAAGTCAGCACAGGGCGACTGACTGGCAAAGACGAGCTTAAATACTGCCTCTGATTAGTGCTCGGGAAGCAGGTGAGCAGGCATTTGGTCCACCAGAGACAGGTGGACAAAATGAGTAACCAAGGAAACCAGACAAGGGAGTGGAAAAAAACAGGAACTTAAAGAGTCCAAAGGACAAACAGCACATGGCCAAACAAAATTATGACCAACAGACATGATATTTGATTTATTATTGGTTAGCTTCAGACCAACAATGTTATTAAAAAGAATAAGAGAATTATTATACTCTAAAAATGTTGGTCTTACTTAAAAATCCACGCATTTAGTTGTATTTAGTGTTAAAAAATATGTTATGGCTCTCACGGAAAATACATTTTGAAATATTTGGCTTTCATGGCTCTCTCAGCCAAAAAGGTTCCCGACCCCTGGTCTAGAGTAAGCTGCTCTAAATGCAGATCACAAGTCCAGGTTGTCAACAACAGAACGACGACAACGAACTGGAGGGGCGAAAAAGACGATAGGAGGAAATCCATCCGACAGCATCTTGACAGAATCAGCGTGACAACCCGGGGGGAATACGTAATCCAGGGGTGCCCATTACGTCGACCGCGAGCTACCAGTCGACCGCGGGGGGTGTGTCAGTCGATCTCCAGCCAGGCTTTTAAAAAAAATAGACCTAAAAATGAGTGATCATCAATCTTCACCAAGACGTCACTTAAATGACATTCACGGTACCGGAGGGTCTTGTGAGATGACGCTGGCTGCTGCAAGATCATTATTATGAAAATATGACCGAGAGGAAGGCGAGAAACACTTTTTATTTCAACAGACTCTCGTGCCGTACCTTCCGTCAAAACTCTAAAGGCAGACTGCACATTTCCTATCTTCACAATAAAAGCCCTGCTTCATGCTGCCTGCGCTAACTAAATACAGAGTCTCGGAAAACTGGCGTGCACAAGCGATCCCTCAGAAGTGAAGTGAAGTGAATTATATTTATATAGCGCTTTTCTCCAGTGACTCAAAGCGCTTTTACATAGTGAAACCCAATATCTAATTTACATTTAAACCAGTGTGGGTGGCACTGGGAGCAGGTGGGTAAAGTGTCTTGCCCAAGGACACAACGGCAGTGACTAGGATGGCGGAAGCGGGAATCGAACGTGCAACCCTCAAGTTGCTGGCACGGCCACTCTACCAACCGAGCTATACCGCCCCACAGAAAGCTGGCGTGCACATCACTTGTGCACGCCAGCTTTCCGAGACTCTTATTTTGTTAGCGCAGGCAGCATGAAGCAGGGCTTTTATTGTGAAGATAGGAAATGTGCAGTCGGCCTTTAGAGTTTTGACGGCGCGAAAGTCTGTTGAAATAAAAAGTGTTTCTCGCCTTCCTCTCTGTCATTTTTTCATAATAATGAACTGGCAGCAGCCAGCGTCATCTCACAAGACCCTCGGGTGCCGTGAATGTCAATCAAGCAAGCTACGGAATTTGCCGCCAATGTTTTTCTTGTAAAGTGTAGGGAAGCTGGATGAATTAGATGCCAAAAACCAACCACTTTCATGTGGTATTGTACAGAAAGGACAACTTTTTTTCTCCTCCATTTGAAAATGTGGGCGTTATCATCATTACTGTCTGATTCCAATCAATGCAAGTCATCAGAATCAGGTAATACACCAACTTATATTCTTGTCTTTGTGAAAGAAAGACATCTATATGTGTTACACATGCTTGTATTATCATTAAACACATTTAGCTTGTTTACAAACATGTCTCTTTCATAAATAAATAAATATAAATGATATATATAAATGAGGTAGATCCCCTCGAGTTGGTCAATTGAAAAGTAGCTCGCCTGCAGAAAAAGTGTGGGCACCCCTGACCTAATCCATCTTTTAACATGCGGGAGTAGAACATGCGGGGCTGCCGACATCCTTAATCCTTGTAAAGTCCGAGGGCCAGCGCGGAGCGAGCAGAGATACCGAGAGAAGGCGTGCACGTGTGAAGGGTGTCGTCAGGTCAAGTCGCAAGTCCGTGGACGGCGGATCCAGTCCGGGGCTCTCAGACAGTCGATCACAAAGCGTCGCCGACCGCAGTGTCGCCGGAGTAAATCCCCATGGCCGCCGAGGCGTGCTGGAGTGAGCAAACATACAAAAAGGAGGATATTCGCCGCTGATCCTTGTCCTGTCGTCGAGAAGACGTCTGCTTCTTATCACCGCTAATCGTGCGCAGCTGGGCTGCTGCGCTCTAATTAGGGCCAACGCTCGTACGGGCGATTTGGAACTTTTTGAGTCCGCGGGATCCGACTGCTGCCTCAACACCACGAAGACCAGGGGTCACCAACACGGGCACCAGGTCGCCCGTAAGGACCAGATGAGTCGCCCGCTGGCCTGTTCTAAAAATAGCTCAAATAGCAGCACTTACCAGTGAGCTGCCTCTATTTTTTGAATTGTATTTATTTACTAGCAAGCTGGTCTCGCTTTGCTGGATATTTTTAATTCTAAGAAAGACAAAACTCAAATAGAATGTGAAATTCCAAGAAAATATTTCAAAGACTTGGTCTTCACTTGTTTAAATAAATTCATTTATTTTTTTTACTTTGCTTCTTATAACTTTCAGAAGGACCATTTATGAGAAAAAATACAACCTTAAAAATGATTTTAGTATTTTTAAACACATATACCTTTTTACCTTTTAAATTCCTTCCTCTTCTTTCCTGACAATTTAAATCAATATTCAAGTATTTTTTCTTTTTTTTGTAAAGAATAATAAATACATTTTAATTTAATTCTTCATTTTAGCTTCTGTCTTTTTGACAAATAATATTTGTGAAATATTTCTTCAAACTTATTATGATTAAAATTCAAAAAAAATATTCTGGCAATTCTAGAAAATCTGTAGAAACAAATTTAAATCTTATTTCAAAGTCTTTTAAATGTATTATAATTTTTGTTTAAATAAATTCATTATTTTTTTTTACTTTGCTCCTTATAACTTTCAGAAAGACAATTTTAGAGAAAAAAATACAAACTTAAAAATGATTTTAGGATTTTTAAACACATATACCTTTGAACCTTTTAAATTCCTTCCTCTTCTTTCCTGACAATTTAAATCAATGTTCAAGTAAATGTATTTTTTTATTGGAAAGAATAATAAATATATTTTAATTTAATTCTTCATTTTAGCTTCTGTCTTTTTGACAAATAATATTTGTGGAATATTTCTTCAAACTTATTATGGTTAAAATTAAAAAAAAAAAAAATATTCTAGCAAATCTGGAAAATCTGTAGAATCAAATTTAAATCTTATTTCAAAGTCTTTTAAATGTATTTTAATTTTTGTTTAAATAAATTCATTATTTTTTTTACGTTGCTTCTTATAACTTTCAGAAAGACAATTTTAGAGAAAAAATACAACCTTAAAAATGATTTAAGGATTTTTAAACACTTATACCTTTTAACCTTTTAAATTCCTTCCTCTTCTTTCCTGACAATTTAAATCAATGTTCAAGTAAATTTATGTTTTTTATTGTAAAGAATAATAAATACATTTTAATTAAATGTTTCATTTTTGCTTCTGTTTTTTCGACGAATAATATTTGTGGAATATTTCTTCAAACTTATTATGGTTAAAATAAAATAAAAAAAATATTCTAGCAAATCTGGAAAATCTGTAGAATCAAATTTAAATTTTATTTCAAAGTCTTTTAAATGTATTTAAAATTTTGTTTAAATAAACTCATTAATTTTTTTACTTTGCTTCTTATAACTTTCAGAAAGACAATTTTAGAGAAGAAATACAACCTTAAAAATGATTTTAGGATTTTTAAACACATATACCTTTTAACCTTTTAAATTCCTTCCTCTTCTTTACTGACAATTTAAATCAATGTTCAAGTAAATTTATTTTTTTTATTGGAAAGAATAATAAATACATTTTAATTTAATTCTTCATTTTAGCTTCTGTCTTTTTGACAAATAATATTTGTGAAATATTTCTTCAAATTTATTATGATTAAAATTCAAAAAAAATATTCTGGCAATTCTAGAAAATCTGTAGAATCAAATTTAAATCTTATTTCAAAGTCTTTTAAATGTATTTTACATTTTTGTTTGAATAAATTCATTAATTTTTTACTTTGCTTCTTATAACTTTCAGAAAGACAATTTTAGAGAAAAAATACAACCTTAAAAATGATTTTAGGATTTTTAAACACATATACCTTTTTACCTTTTAAATTCCTTCCTCTTCTTTCCTGACAATTTAAATCAATGTTCAAGTAAATGTATTTTTTTATTGTAAAGAATAATAAATACATTTTAATTTAATTCTTCATTTTAGCTTCTGTTTTTTCGACGAAGAATATTTGTGAAATATTTCTTCAAATTTATTATGGTTAAAATTAAAAAAAAAATATTCTAGCAAAACTGGAAAATCCATAGAATCAAATTTAAATCTTATTTCAAAGTCTTTTGAATTTATTCAAAAAATTTTGTCCTGGAAAATCTAGAAGAAATAATGATTTGTCTTTGTTAGAAATATAGCTTGTGTCACACCTATGGATCATGTTTTGTTTTGTCATGTAATGTTTTTGATTGAGGACTTTCAGTCATGTTTTGCACTTCCTGGTTTTGTTTGCTTCCATGCCAACTCATTAGTTTTCACCTGTCACGTCCCTGTTCTCAGCCTCACACCTGTTTTCACTAATGATCAGAACTATTTAAGTCACTCTTTTTCTTGTCTTCGTCCTGGGATCTTCTCCCACTCGCACGCACCCTACCCATGCTGTTCAAACCTTCACGTCCTCGCCCACAGTTTCATGCCGAGTAAGTTTATGTGTTCATGCCACCGTGCTAGTTTTGTTTGGTCTGTTCATAGTTCATTCATGCCAATCGAGCAAGTGTTTTTGTTTCCTGTTTATATTTTGTAGCCAAGTTTTATACCTCCTTGTGAGCGTCCTTAGTTTGATTATTTTTGATTATAGTGTTTGTTTATTTAATAAATCATGTACCTGAATTCACGCCTGGCTCGTCCTGTAATCCCGCTGCGTCGAAGGAGCAAACTCAATCCATGTCCAAGCCTGACAGCTTGGTCCAATTTGTTATAAATTCTAACAAAGTCCAGATTGGATTTTAACCTATTTAAAACATGTCATCAAAAATATATATTTATAGTATTGTGAGAAATCATTAGGATGATCAGTGTTTCCACAAAGATAAATATCATTAATTACTAATAACAACATACAGTTAAAGGTAAATTGAGATAATTGGCTATTTCTGGCAATGTATTTAAGTGTGTATCAAACTGGTAGCCTCCTTTGGTTTCAAAAAGGTTGGTGACCCCTGACTTAGACCCTCGTCATCATGGAGGATTGTCAACCATGCTTCGATACTTTTTGACACTTTTCTAAATAAAGGGGACCACAAAAAAATGGCTTTATTTACATTATTTTAACAAAAAATCTTAGTGTAAATGAGACATATGTTTAAGTCCTCAAATAAAATAGTAGTAAGTAAACAAACAAAGACACTTAATCAGTCTGCTGACATATGCAGTAAAATATTGTGTCATTTATCATTCTATTATTTTGTCAACATTATGAGGGACAAACTGTAAAAATTTATTATTAATACATTTGTTTATTTACTGTTAATATCTGCTTATTTTCTGTTCTAAAGTGTTCTATCTACACTTCTGCTTTTTTTTCCTAAAATTGAGTCATTTTATCTTTTTTTCTTTTTTTTTCCCAGATCTTTTTTTGCAGTGCAGCTCCACAAGCAATGATTAGGCTTTACAAATTAAATTGTTGGAATTGTTGCAAAAAACAAAAAAAGGTGAACTAATCCCATCACAGACACAAAAGACGCTAAATATAGCTAAAAAAAAAAAAATACAGACGAGAGCGAAACAAGGCCAAAGTGAAAGTGAAAGTGAAAGAAAAGACCCTTTGAAAGTTTGTCCTCTCATTTTAAACTTTTAACACTTCGGATACGACTTCCCCCTCGCCTGCTAGTTCTTCTGAGCGCTGTTAGATGTATTTTAGAAGATGGATGGCAGTTTTTGGGGCCATTGTTGCAAAAAGATGATCTGTATGAAATGTCCCATAGGTACACGTGTCTGTCTTAGTAATACTAACTTACAATGGCATTATTTTTTTATTGTTTCTGTTTTGTAAATTCACCAAAAAGGTCACCGTGGAGTTTTTGAGTCTGTTTAGCTGATTGGAGAGCTAACTTCATGGGACCATGACTTCTGTTTTGTTTAATCAGCCATTTTACTGCCTTGTTACAGACACCTTTTGGAAACACTTAAGGTATTTAAATATATATTTAAATATGGTATTTTATAATGTTCACCATCACTAAATCATTCTGATTTTAAACAAAATTATGATCAGTCAAACACACAGGATGACAGTGTAACAATATTCATAAACAATTTAAATTATTTCCCAGTACTGGATCCGATTTAATTCCTTTTTTTTGTCCTTAAAAGTTCTCCTGTGTCCAGGGACAGTTTGTAAACAACGGCAATAAGGAAACAGCAAATCGGCAAATACAAATCCATGAATTAGTCACAGCCGCAGGGTTAAAGCGTATGGAAAAAAGTTGCATCTTTTAATCCAAAATTGACTGTGTTTTTATGAGAGGAAATAAGAGCACCTGGAGGATATCCTTGCTAGCACAGGGTTAAGCGAAAAGCGGCCAGCAGTATTTCATGATCATGACTTCTGTTTTGTTTGATAAGCCATTGCACTGCCTTGTTACAGACACTTTTTGGAAACAATTAAGTTATTTAAATGTATATAGTCCAGAAAATATGGTATTTTATAATGTTCACCATCACTAAATCATTCTGATTTTAAACACAATTATGATCAGTCAAACACACAGGATGACAGTGTAACAATATTCATAAAAAATTTAAATTATTTCCCAGTACTGGATCCGATTTAATTCCTTTTTTTTGTCCTTAAAAGTTATCCTGTGTCCAGGGACAGTTTGTAAACAACGGCAATAAGGAAACAGCAAATCGGCAAATACAAATCCATAAATTAGTCACAGCCGCAGGGTTAAAGCGTAGGGAAAAAAGTTGCATCTTTTAATCCAAAATTGACCGTGTTTTTATGAGAGGAAATAAGAGCACCTGGAAGATATCCTTGCTAGCACAGGGCTACGCAAAAAAGCGGCCAGCAGTATTTCATTACCATGACTTCTGTTTTGTTTGATAAGCCATTGCACTGCCTTGTTACAGACACTTTTTGGAAACAATTAAGTTATTTAAATGTATATAGTCCAGAAAATACGGTATTTTATAATGTTCACCATCACTAAATCATTCTGATTTTAATCACAATTATGATCGGTCAAACACACAGGATGACAGTGTAACAATATTCATTAAAAATTAAAATGATTTCCCAGTACTGGATCCGATTTAAATCCTTTTTTTGGTCCTTAAAAGTTCTCCTGTGTCCAGGGACAGTTTGTAAGCAACGGCAATAAGGAAATAGCAAATCGGCAAATACAAATCCATAAATTAGTCACAGCCGCAGGGTTAAAGCGTAGGGAAAAAAGTTGCATCTTTTAATCCAAAATTGACAGTGTTTTTATGAGAGGAAATAAGAGCACCTGGATGATATCCTTGCTAGCACAGGGCTACGCAAAAAGCGGCCAGCAGTATTTCATGACCATGACTTCTGTTTTGTTTGATAAGCCATTGCACTGCCTTGTTACAGACACTTTTTGGAAACAATTAAGTTATTTAAATGTATATAGTCCAGAAAATATGGTATTTTATAATGTTCACCATCACTAAATCATTCTGATTTTAATCACAATTATGATAAGTCAAACACACAGGATGACAGTGTAACAGTATCAATTAAATACTAAAATTATTTCCCAGTACTGGATCTGATTTTATTCCTTTATTCTTGTTTTTTTGCGCTTAAAATTTATCCTGTGTCCAGGGACTCATATCCTGAGTTTGTAAGCAACGGAAATAAGGAAATAGCATATCGGCAAATACAAATCCATAAATTAGTCACAGCCGCAGGGGTAAAGCGTAGGGAAAAAAGCTGCATCTTTTAATCCAAAATTGACAGTGTTTTTATGAGAGGAAATAAGAGCACCTGGAGGATATCCTTGCTAGCACAGGGTTACGCAAAAAGCGGCCAGCAGTATTTCATGACCATGACTTCTGTTTTGTTTGATAAGCCATTGCACTGCCTTGTTACAGACACTTTTTGGAAACAATTAAGTTATTTAAATGTATATAGTCCAGAAAATATGGTATTTTATAATGTTCACCATCACTAAATCATTCTGATTTTAATCACAATTATGATCGGTCAAACACACAGGATGACAGTGTAACAATATTCATTAAAAATTTAAATTATTTCCCAGTACTGGATCCGATTTAAGTTCTTTTTTTTTTTTGTCCTTAAAAGTTCTCCTGTGTCCAGGGACAGTTTGTAAACAACGGCAATAAGGAAATAGCATATCGGCAAATACAAATCCATAAATTAGTCACAGCCGCAGGGGTAAAGCGTAGGGAAAAAAGTTGCATCTTTTAATCCAAAATTGACAGTGTTTTTATGAGAGGAAATAAGAGCACCCGGAGGATATCCTTGCTAGCACAGGGCTACGCAAAAAGCGTCCAGCAGTATTTCATGACCATGACTTCTGTTTTGTTTGATAAGCCATTGCACTGCCTTGTTACAGACACTTTTTGGAAACAATTAAGTTATTTGAATGTATATAGTCCAGAAAATATGGTATTTTATAATGTTCACCATCACTAAATCATTCTGATTTTAATCACAATTATGATAAGTCAAACACACAGGATGACAGTGTAACAATATCAATTAAATATTAAAATTATTTCCCAGTACTGGATCTGATTTGATTCCTTTATTCTTGTTTTTTTGCGCTTAAAATTTATCCTGTATCCAGGGACTCATATCCTGAGTTTGTAAGCAACGACAATTAGGAAATAGCATATCGGCTAATACAAATCCATAAATTAGTCACAGCCGCAGGGGTAAAGCGTAGGGAAAAAAGTTGCATCTTTTAATCCAAAATTGACAGTGTTTTTATGAGAGGAAATAAGAGCACCTAGAGGATATCCTTGCTAGCACAGGGTTACGCGAAAAGCGGCCAGCAGTATTTCATTACCATGACTTCTGTTTTGTTTGATAAGCCATTGCACTGCCTTGTTACAGACACTTTTTGGAAAAAAAATAAGGTATTTAAATGTATATAGTCCAGAAAATATGGTATTTTATAATGTTCACCATCACTAAATCATTCTGATTTTAATCACAATTATGATAAGTCAAACACACAGGATGACAGTGTAACAATATCCATTAAAAAATAAAAAATGTTCCCAGTACTGGATCCGATTTAATTCCTTTTTTTTTGTCCTTAAAAGTTGCCCTGTGTCCAGGGACAGTTTTTAAGCAACGGCAATAAGGAAATAGCAAATCGGCTTATACAAATCCATAAATTAGTCACAGCCGCAGGGTTAAAGCGTAGGGAAAAAAGTTGCATCTTTTAATCCAAAATTGACACTGTTTTTATGAGAGGAAATAAGAGCACCTGGAGGATATCCTTGCGAGCACAGGGTTAAGCGAAAATCGGCCAGTAGTATTTCATGACCATGACTTCTGTTTTGTTTGATAACCCATTGCACTGCCTTGTTACAGACACCGTTTGGTAACAACTAAAATATGTAAATAGACATTTAAAAACAATTTCCGTGTAAATAACTATATTCCCGTAAATTTGCAACCCTACAAAGGGACGACGTTTTCATTTGTGTACTATCGGGCATTGAACGTGACAACATTGCCAGTGCTGCTGTAAATAGCGTGG
>NC_084623.1:4262755-4332755 GCF_033978795.1 Nerophis ophidion | reverse complement strand
TTTTTTTTCCGCAAAATGCCATGTTTTGTCTTCAAAAGTTTCCATTAAACCCAAGCAGATGTCTGAAAAGTTGTGTCATTAATGTTTGTGCTATGGCGCCATCTTTTGGAGGAGTTGAAAATGTACTTGGGGACGGCGCAGTGCAGTTGTTAGAGTGGCCGTGCCAGCGACCTGAGGGTTCCTGGTTCGAGCCCCAGAGTCTACCAACCTAGTCACGTCCGTGGTGGAACTTCTCCTTTCACAATTTTTCTTATTCCACAGTTTTTTGGAAAGTTACTTTCTTTCCCCGAGTAAAATCAGTTTTTTTCTTCCTACACTTTGAACTCTGCGGCTTATAAAACGGTGCAGCTAATTTATGGAATTTTTTTTTCCCGCAAATTGCCACGTTTTGTCTTCAAAAGTTTCCATTAAACCCAAGCAGATGTCTGAAAAGTTGTCTCATTAATGTTTGTGCTATGGCGCCATCTTTTGGAGGAGTTGAAAATGCACTTGAGGACGGCGCGGCGGGGTTGGTAGAGTGGCCGTGCCAGCGACCTGAGGAATCCTGGTTCGAGCCCCAGCTTCTACCAACCTAGTCACGTCCGTGGTGGAACTTCTCCTTTCACAATTTTTCTTATTCCGCAGTTTTTTGGAAAGTTACTTTCTTTCCCCGAGTAAAATCTGTTTTTTTCTACCTACACTTTGAACTCTGCGGCTTATAAAACGGTGCAGCTAATTTATGGATTTTTTTTTCCGCAAAATGCCATGTTTTGTCTTCAAAAGTTTCCGTTAAAACCCAAGCAGATGTCTGAAAAGTTGTGTCATTAATGTTTGTGGTATGGCGCCATCTTTTGGAGGAGTTGAAAATGCACTTGGGGACGGCGCGGCGGGGTTGGTAGAGTGGCCGTGCCAGCGACCTGAGGAATCCTGGTTCGAGCCCCAGCTTCTACCAACCAAGTCACGTCCGTGGCGGAACTTCTCCTTTGACTCTTGTTCTTATTCTGAAGTTTTTGGAAAGTTACTTTTTTTTCCCCGAGTAAAAGCTGCTTCTTTTTTTCCTACACTTTGAACTCTGCGGCTTATAAAACGGTGCAGCTAATTTATGGATTTATTTTTTTCCGCAAAATGCCATGTTTTGTCCTCAAAAGTTTCCATTAAACCCAAGCAGATGTCTGAAAAGTTGTGTCATTAATGTTTGTGCTATGGCGCCATCTTTTGGAGGAGTTGAAAATGCACTTGGGTACCGCGCGGCGGGGTTGGTAGAGTGGCCGTGCCAGCGACCTGAGGAATCCTGGTTCGAGCCCCAGCTTCTACCAACCAAGTCACGTCCGTGGCGGATTGTTTTCCTTTGACTCTTGTTCTTATTCTGAAGTTTTTGGAAAGTTACTTTTTTTTCCTACACTTTGAACTCTGTGGCTTCTAAAACGGTGCAGCTAATTTATGGATTGTTTCTTTTTTTTTTTGCAAGTTGCTATGTTTTGTGCTCAAAAGTTTCCATTAAACCCCAAGCAGATGTCTGAAAAGTTGTCTCATTAATGTTTGTGCTATGGCGCCATCTTTTGGAGGAGTTGAAAATGCACTTGGGTACCGCGCGGCGGGGTTGGTAGAGTGGCCGTGCCAGCGACGTGAGGAATCCTGGTTCGAGCCCCAGCTTCTACCAACTTAGTCACGTCCCTCGTGGAACTTCTCCTTTCACTCTTGTTCTTTTTCTTTTCTATATTTTATTTTGCTCTGGGTTATTTTGGCTGTCTAAGGAAGAAAAATCCAGTATTTAGCCGCACCGTTTTATAAGCCGCAGAGTTCAAAGCGTAGGGGGGAGAGGAAAAAGCGGCCTATAGTGTGGAATTTAGGCTAGATATATTATTAGAGAGTTGTGACAATCTGCTGCAGCTTCTTACCGGCCTGATTGGTGGTGATGGTGACGGCGGCGTACTGCCTCATCTTGGGCGCCAGCGGCGAGACGCCGTTCTGCGCCTCGATCTCGAAGGTGTAGTTGGTGTGAGCCAGGAGGTCGGCCACCGTCACGGTGGTGTTCTGCAGGCCCGCCGCCCTCGGCAGGAAGCGCACGTTGCCCCTGCAGGGCTCGCAGCGCGGAGCGCCGGCGTCCGCCGTGCCCGCGCGGCATCGCTTGCAGAGGACGGTGAAGACGAGGTCCCGGCGGCCGCCCGTGTCCTCCGGCCAGCTCCAGTCCAGGATGACCGAGGTCTCGTTGATGGAGGAGATGACGTTCCGGGGGGCCGAGGGCGGACCTGGAGGAGGACAGGAAGTAGACGTAAAGGTGACGTCATGAGAGCGTGGAAAAAAAAAGGACATTTAACGACAGGTCGTAAATCCACTTTTTTCACGGCCGCCTTGTAAGTCGAGACGTCAGCTCAGCCGTTTTCAATTCTGCTTTTTCAGCCGGCTCAGAAGTCGACAGTTTGTGTTGGCGGCGGCGGGGAGGTAATAACCTCGCTCTAATGTTTATTCCTGGTGTCAAAGTAAATCCTCTTTTTTCAGTGTTACATAAAAAAGGTCCCGACTGCTGTTTTTGTGAGATTATGCCGCCAAAATAAAAAAGAAATGTAGGAACGTGCAGGACAATGAAGAACACTAAAGTCGCTAATAAATTAGGTCAGTGTCTTTTTTTTTCTGAACCCGCCTATTTGACTTTGAAACTTTGTGCAAAAACTGCAATTTCCCAGTAATATTTTTGTGGATCACATACATGTGATGATGCTTGTCGGCTTGTACGCTATACTGCTCATATTTAAGCACTGTGGTACAAATTAATTAATTTACTTGTCTAATTACATTTTTTTTTTTTGCTCCTAAAACCAACAAAAATCTGCCACTGGAACAAGTCAAATTTGTCTTGGTAGCTATTCTTGAAAAAAGGAATTAGCAAATAAACACATGCAAAAACCGCAAATTTCCAGTAATATATGAATGTGTGTCGGGTTGTGCGGTAAACTGGTCCTAATAAGGTCTATGGTACAAATTATTATATCTAATTTATTTAATTCATTTTATGTTTTTATTTGATGATTGTATAAATTTTATTCATGTTATTCATTTAATCAATGTTATCTATTGTATTTATTTTATTTTATTCATTTATTTTATTGAATGTATTTATTTAATTAATTAATTTAATTTCATTTAATTTATTTTTGCTTGTAAAAACCAAAAATAATCTGCTATTTCTGAGAGAAAAAAATATATATTGCATTTGAGAATAACAAGTTTCATTCCCAACAAATAATGACCTTTAATTGCTAATTTATTTATTAAAGAAATATTACCCAAAAATATTGGAATTTTTCCATTGGCAGATTTATTTTCTGCTAATTTCAATCTATTTTTGCTTGTAAAGAGCAAAAAAAAATCTGGCAGTGGAACAAGTCAACATTGTCTTGGTTAGATTTCTTGAAATAAGGAATTAGCAAATAAGAAGGTGCAAAAACTGCACATTTCCAGTAATATGTGATGATGTGTGTCGGGTTGTGAATAACAAAGTAATGTGATACAAATTGATTAGTTAATATAATTTAATTAAATGTATTTAATTTATTAAATTTAAGTATTATTTTATTCATATTTTTAATTAATTTGTTTTAGTTTGTAAAGAGCCAAAAAAATCTGCCACTGGAAAAAGTCAACATTGTCTTGGTAAGATTTCTTAAAATAAGGAATAAGCGAATAAAAACATGCAAAAACTGCAGTCTCCCAGTAATATGTGAAGATGTGTGTGGAGTTGTACGGTATACTGGTCCTAATAAGGTCTATGGTACACATTATTTTATTTAATTTATTTAATTTATTTTATATTTTTATTTTATAATTGTATTCATTTTATTTATTTAATCAATAGTGTCTATTTTATATATTGTATTCTTTTTATTTTATTCATTTATTTTATTAAATGTGTTTATTCAATTAATTAATTTAATTTAATTTAATTGATTTGTGTTTGTAAAGACCAAAAATAATCTGCCAGTTCTGAGAGAATAAAATATATTGCATTTGAGAATAACAAGTTTCATACAAAACACCCAACAAATAATGACCTTTAATTGCAAATATATTTATTAAAGAAATATTACCCAAAAATATTGGAATTTTTCCATTGGCAGATTTATTTTCTGCTAATTTCAATCTATTTTTACTTGTAAAGAGCAAAAAAAAAAATCTGGCAGTGGAACAAGTCAACATTGTCTTGGTTAGATTTCTTGAAATAAGGAATTAGCAAATAAAAAGGTGCAACAACTGCACATTTCCAGTAATATGTGATGATGTGTGTTGGGTTGTGCAGTATTCTGCTCCTAACAAAGTAATGTGATACAAATTGGTTAGTTTATATAATTAAATTAAATGTATTTAATTTATTAAATTTAAGTATTATTTTATTCATATTTTTAATTAATTTATTTTAGTTTGTAAAAAGCCCCAAAAAAATCTGCCACTGGAAAAAGTAAAAATTGTCTTGGTAAGATTTCTTAAAATAAGGAATAAGCGAATAAAAACATGCAAAAACTGCAGTCTCTCAGTAATATGTGAAGATGTGTGTGGAGTTGTATGGTATACTGGTCCTAATAAGGTCTATGGTACACATTATTTTATTTAATTTATTTAATTTATTTTCTGTTTTATTTTATAATTTTATTCATTTTATTTATTTAATCAATATTGTCTATTTTATCTATTGTATTCATTTTATATTATCCATTTATTTTATTAAATGTATTTATTTAATTAATTAATTAAAATTAATTAAATTTATTTGTGCTTGTAAAGACCAAAAATAATCTGCCAGTTCTGAGAGAAAAAAAATTATTGCATTTGAGAATAACAAGTTTCATACAAAACACCCAACAAAAAATGACCTTTAATTGCAAATGTATTTATTAAAGAAATATTACCCAAAAATATTGGAATTTTTCCATTGGCAGATTTATTTTCTGCTAATTTCAGTTTTTTTTTTGCTTGTAAAGAGCAAAAAAAAAATCTGGCAGTGGAACAAGTCAACATTGTCTTGGTTAGATTTCTTGAAATAAGGAATTAGCAAATAAGAAGGTGCAAAAACTGCACATTTCCAGTAATATGTGATGATGTGTGTTGGGTTGTGCAGTATTCTGCTCCTAACAAAATAATGTGATACAAATTGATTAGTTTATATAATTGCATTAAATGTATTTAATTTATTAAATTTAAGTATTATTTTATTCGTGTTTTTATTAAATTTATTTTAGTTTGTAAAGAGCCAAAAAAATCTGCCACTGGAAAAAGTCAAAACTGTCTTGGTAAGATTTATTGAAATAAGGAATTAGCAAATAAAAACGTGCAAAAAATGCACATTTCAAGTAACATGTGATGATGTGTGTCGGGTTGTGCAGTATACTGGTCCTAATAAAGTGATGTGTTACAAATTAATTCATTTATATAATTTAATTAAATTTATTAAATTGTATTTATTTTTTTCATTTAATTTAATATATTTTTGTTTGTCAAGAGCCAAAAGAAATGCCACTGGAACAAGTCATAATTGTATATATATATATATATATATATATATATATATATATATATATATATATATATATATATATATAATCATCCTTTTATTGCAATAACAAAATGTATTTATTTAATTAATTAATTTAATTTAATTTAATTTATTTGTGCTTGTAAAGACCAAAAATAATCTGCCAGTTCTGAGAGAAAAAAATGTATTGCATTTGAGAATAACAAGTTTCATACAAAACACCCAACAAAAAATGACCTTTAATTGCAAATGTATTTATTAAATAAATATTACCCAAAAATATTGGAATTTTTCCATTGGCAGGTTTATTTTCTGCTAATTTCAATCTATTTTTACTTGTAAAGAGCAAAAAAAAATCTGGCAGTGGAACAAGTCAACATTGTCTTGGTTAGATTTCTTGAAATAAGGAATTAGCAAATAAGAAGGTGCAAAAACTGCACATTTCCAGTAATATGTGATGATGTGTGTTGGGTTGTGCAGTATTCTGGTCCTAACAAAATAATGTGATACAAATTGATTAGTTTATATAATTGCATTAAATGTATTTAATTTATTAAATTTAAGTATTATTTTATTCGTGTTTTTATTAAATTTATTTTAGTTTGTAAAGAGCCAAAAAAATCTGCCACTGGAAAAAGTCAAAACTGTCTTGGTAAGATTTATTGAAATAAGGAATTAGCAAATAAAAACGTGCAAAAAATGCACATTTCAAGTAACATGTGATGATGTGTGTCGGGTTGTGCAGTATACTGGTCCTAATAAAGTGATGTGTTACAAATTAATTAATTTATATAATTTAATTAAATTTATTGAATTGTATTTATTTTTTCATTTAATTTAATATATTTTTGTTTGTCAAGAGCCAAAAGAAATGCCACTGGAACAAGTCAAAATTGTATGTATATATATATATATATATATATATATATATATATATATATATATATATATATATATATATATATATATATATATATATATATATAATCATCCTTTTATTGCAATAACAAATATATGTTTAATGTGTCATAAGATTTTATGCAAAAATAAAGCCAATTATGACATTTGTTTTGGTGCCCTTTATTTTGAAAAGCATCCCAACACATTTTGCTCCTGGGTCTAGTTAAACCTCCAGATGCATGTCATATTTATTATTGTCTTGGCTGATTTTATTCTGAATACACAGAAAGTGTTCATGTGTCAAGACAATCAGTACAAAAACTCCTCACACGGAGTTAATCCCATTCTTGTAGAATTGAACTGTGGCCCCGTGTTGGCTGTGTGGCTCCCAGAAGAGAGGCGTTATGTCCAGCTGACCAGATGGTGTTTAGGTAATAACAGCCCGTCAGGACCCTTCCTCTAATTAGGATTCTGTCCATTACAGAGGACTTCCATTTGCATCTCCTGCACTTGGTGAAACCTGACGAATGGCTTTCTCCTTTAGCTCTTTGCTCATAAATTAATACGTAATCAGACATGAGGGAGCGGGCTGATTTATAGATTCCTGCAGAATGGCTTCTGGAAGGCTCGCAAGACGGATCTGCAATCAATTTGCATGGCGGGAGGACAAACAGACGGGTGTCGGCGGCAGAAAGGGAGGAGAAGCGAGCCTTGACTTCTCTCATGTTTGAATGCATCAAAGGACATTTTGGACTTCTGTTACAAAGTTGGATAGTCGTCTTTAAGAAGGTCAATAAAGTCCATGCATTTACTGTACATTCCCAACTGTATTTGTCCCTACACTTTGAACTCTGCGGCTTTGAAATGGTGCGATTAATTCATGGATTTTTTTTTTCAAACGGTTAAAAACTAAGGACACACACTTTCAGGCTTGTCCCTGACAGTTTGACTATGTTTTAGTTTTTCCCTCTGCATTTGTCTTTGTTTCCTCTGTGTGTGTCGTGTTTCCTGTCAGCGCTCTTATTTTGTTGGTTTCCTGTCTTTCTCCCTGAGCGATGTTTCCAGTCAGCTGCGGCTGATTGGCACCTGGCCACACCTGGTGTCAATCAGCCCGATTCCTATTTTTACCTGCTTTTGTCCTCCAGTCAAGGCTGGATTATTGTCATGTATTGTCGCTCGTGCCGTGTCAATGCAGCGTTGCGGTAAGCTATATTTGCTAGCGGTTTGTAGCTTACTGTCTTTTGTTCCCTGCTTCCAAGTTTGTTTGTCCATAGTCAAGTTTGTTATCCGCCTTTGTTGTACCCTTTGTTTGGTTTTGTTTTCGTGTTAAAGATTAAATCATGTTTTCTCACTCAATGCCTGCCTCCTTCTCTGACAAACACACTGAATATTTGTGTTTTTGTATGTGCTACGACGCCATCTTGTGGACATTTGCTCACTGCAGGTGCTGCCCATCTGTTTAGACTAGCTTTCAACCGGAAGTAGAAGTCTCGATCCGTCTTATAACCAATTTCTACACGTAAGGATTCTTCATTCATCCCTCCGAGCAAGGTTTTTTTATTTTACAATATAACTAAAACTATTCTTACTTACTAAACCGTCCCGTGTGTGATGTTTGTAGGACTGTTTTCATACACAATCAGGCTAGCATCGCAAGTATTAGCTGAAATGCTAACATGTCTAGGTTTTTTTATTTTACAATATAACTAAAACTATTCTTACTTACTAAACCGTCCCGTGTGTGATGTTTGTAGGACTGTTTTCATACACAATCAGGCTAGCATCGCAAGTATTAGCTGAAATGCTAACATGTCTAGGTTTTTTTTATTTTACAATATAACTAAGACTATTCTTACTTACTAAACCGTCCCGTGTGTGATGTTTGTAGGACTGTTTTCATACACAATCAGGCTAGTATCTCAAGTATTAGCTGAAATGCTAACATGTCTAGGTTTTTTTATTTTACAATATAACTAAAACTATTCTTACTTACTAAACCGTCCCGTGTGTGATGTTTGTAGGACTGTTTTCATACACAATCAGGCTGGCATCTCAAGTATTAGCTGAAATGCTAACATGTCTACTATCATGAAGTTACAGTCGCATTCTTTTTGTGTTGTTTCAATTCGAGAAATTCCTCTGTAAATTCGCCAAAACGTCACCGTGGAGTTATTGAGTCCGACGATGACTTCTGTTTTGTTTCAACAGCCATTTTACTGCCGTGTTACAGACACTGTTTGGAAACAGTTAAGGTAGGTAAGTAAACATTTTCAAAATCTTTCTGTGTAAATAACTCAATTAACAACGTACAGATCTGCTGTTTATAATATTTGGGACTATTGTTTTTCTTCATAATATTTAGTATAGTTTGTCTATTCACATTCAAAAATGGAAAAATTGAGAAAATATTTATTCAAATAAAATATGTTGATTCTCCCCCACATAGAACATTTTGTTTAAAGGATGCTTCATTTAAGAAGTGAAGTTAAATAATGCTTGTTTTCAGAATAAAATACTTATTTTTTTTTAAAATCCTGCTATTTCTACATACATCAACTAACTGCATGGTAAAATAATTTCAGTAGTTGTTTTGTTTGAACAGCCGTTTTACTGCCTTGTTACAGACACCGTTTGGAAACCATCACGGTATGTAAATAAACATTTACAGAATTTTTCAGTGTAAATAACGCATTTTAAATACAATAAAAGGTTTGAAAACAGGGTAGGTAAACCAGTACTTATTTATACCATTACTTACTTATTCTTATTATATAAACCAGTACCTACTTATTAGAATTTAACAGAAAATATGTTGTGCTTCTGTAGGATATTATTTACGGTGCGTACTTTCAGAATGCTAACAACAAAAAATAATAATCATGCCCTTAATTCTACTTGACTTGCATCCTTACTCAGCTCGTCCGCAGTTGACTGTTGCAGAAAGTTCTACTGGGAATCGATGCATTTATAGTTTTACCCTCAAATGAATCCCGTGCAATGTCTGGAAGTGTTTACAGCATCATGGAACACTGAAGCTCATTGACAGTCAAACTCATGGTGGGGATTATCAGCTCCTCAGAGTGGGGTGTAGACACCTTTTATTGAATGTTTTATTGCTAACTGAAAAATCCTCTAACTCCGCCTCGTACTTTTTTTTCCCTCCGATGAGGCATCAAACGGCGGCGGTTGATAACGAGGCGATCGGAACCCGCGTCACTTACGAGTGCAGGCCATGGCGGCCGGGTCCCCCTCGGCTCGGAAGAAGTTCTTCTCACAGCCGCAGTGCAAGGATCCCTCGTGGTGAGCGTAGCTGTGAGGCGGACACTTGGAACACTCGGCGTTTCCCACTGTGGATTTGTAGAAGCCCGCCCTGCACACTGTGGACGAGAGAGAGCAGAGACGACCGGTGTCAGGCTGGAGTGGCGACTTAGGTCAGGGGTGCGAAAACTACGGCTCGCGGGCCTAGTTCCCAATGCAGTACTGTTAGAATAATTAAGTCCAAGTTATCACACAACTCTTATGCTTAAAGGCCGTTGCTATAGTTGTTATCAATGGTGCTGAAGTTGTACTTTTCTGTCGGTGCAAAGGGACAACTTGCAATCCAAGATTGTGAGTCGTCTCGTATCAGTGTTTCAAACCAATCAATCCACTTTATTTATATAGCATATTTAAACAACAAAATGTTTCCAAAGTGCTGCACGACAATATTAAAAAACAACATTCAAATACTATCTTGAGCTCAACCAAAGACTGACTAAAAACAAAAAATAAATAATAATAAATAAATATAAAAACAATATAAAATAAATGTGATTTAAAACAATTTTAAGGGGGAAACCAAATAAAACAGTTAGTAGAAATCCACATTTTAAAACACAAAGGGCAACAGAGGACCAGACAACTCACGTAGTGTTAAAAGCCAGAGAATAAAACATGGGTCTCGTTTGTGTCCAGACCCGCCCTGCTGACTGCCAAGGGCGAACATCAAGTACCATGACGCAGACAAAGCAGAGACAGGGCGATATCACGAGTGTCAGCACATTTCCATTTCATGAATAATCATATATTGTGTCCAACTAGGGCTGCTGAAATGACCCCCCTTTCTTCAGAAGCAGCCTCTGTGATGTAACCAGAGACCTCGCAAATAAATAGAGGAGCACGTGAGACTGGACCTTAGAGCGCAGGTTGGAACTGTAACTAAATGTGCAGCCCAATACGTCTCTCCTCATTGAGCTAAATTGAACTCTGTCTCTGCATGATTTCTTGCTTCTTGTCTGTTTGATAGATGTAATCAGTGTTTGAACTTGACAAATACACTCGTATTTCTCCTACATATATATATGTATATATATATATATATATATATATATATATATATATATATATATATATATTTATATATATATATATATATATATATTTATATATATATATATATATATATATATATATATATATATATATATATATATATATATATATATATATATATATATATATATATATACACTGTATATGCCCGCGGTGTATTTTAAAAATGTTAAAAATATTTTTTTAAAAAACATAAAAAAGTGAAAATAGAAGATCAAAGAGGTAAAATGTAACAAGAAAAGGTTGCAATGTTGTCTTCAATAACACAAACAGGCTTTTTTTATCTTTAAAACGGTCATTGCTCAAAACCTAATAATGAATCAAAATCAATGTTGTTATGAATTATTGACTTATTCAAGCCTTCCAATTGCATTGCTTCACATATTCCACTTGAATTATTTTGTGCATTTACCATATATATATATATATATATATATATATATATATATATATATATTTTTTTTTATATATATATATATATATATATATATATATATATATATATATATATATATATATATATATGTATTAATTCCCAAAAATGGCATTAAACAAACAAACAAAAAAATGACAAAAACATAAAATATTGGGATGGATATGAAGTTGATCTAGAGGGGAAAAAAAAACAGAATAACTGAGTTGTATTACTTTTATGACCCCAATAATTTTAGTGGGATTTAAAAAAAATTAAAAGAATAGTAAATAACTAAATTAAAGTCGATGTTGATGTGAAGTTTTTTTTTTTTTTTTATTGTTTTAATCGATTTCAGGCTCCAAATACTTCACATGAATTATTCCACTTGGAATGTTTTTTTGGGGGGGAATGTTTTTAAGTTTTTGCCATTTAAAACAGTGATTTATTTGAAAAAAGAGGACATAAAACATAAAATCATGTATTTATTTTTACATATTATGGTCTCATAGACCTGAAGTTGATCTAGGGAATTAAGTGTTTAATAATCCAAACAAACAGTATGACTTATTTTTAACATAACATTCTTGAGGAGCGCCATCAAGGCAAAAAAACTAAACAAAATCGATTTATTGCTTTTGAAAATGACTAATATCTAAATAAAAATAACAGAACGGATGAAAAAAGAAAAAAAATGTCAATGCAATGTTACTTTAATGCATGATGTCACTCCAAGCAATAAATTAAAGAAAACAGTGGGACAAGTTGTTTTTGTAAAAGATGAATAATGTAAACAGGACATAAACTGCAGAACTCACAGCTACTAAAACCGAGAGAAAAACGTGAAAAAGAGCAGCTTCATCTCAAATGTGACATTTGTGACATCATCATGATAATTATATCTCACAGTCAGGCTCTCACAACTTTTGTAGTGGGAGAGAAAACTTCTCTTTACGGACTTTTCATGTGACGGTGATGATATGTTGTGTTTTCTTCACCACAACTGGAGAAATATTGTCCCGACAGCTGGAATCGGATGATAAAAAAAATCCTGTTTTTCAGTGCCAGGAAAAAAAAAAAAAGGAGGAAAAAGATGGCGATGATAAAATCAGATTCCACTCAAAGAAGAGAACTTGTAAATGTCTTCCACTGACATAATGCAGCAGTTTGTGTTTGTTAGCATGTGTGCACCAAGAAAGTAAGCTAGCACTTAGTAATAAATGCCGTGCAATTATTCACGCGCTCAAATCAATCGGATTTTTCGGACTATAGCGCGCACCGTTATATAAGCCACACCCCAAACTTGGACAATATATATATATATATATATATATATATATATATATATATATATATATGTGTGGGAAAAATCACAAGACTACTTCATCTCTACAGAACTGTTTCAGGAGAAAATCTCTGGAAATTCTCTGGATAATCAAATCAAGATATATATATATATATATATATATATATATATATATATATATATCCATCCATCCATTTTCTACCACTTATTCCCTTTCGGGGTCGCGGGGGGCACTGGCGCCTATGTCAGCTACAAGCGGGCGGAAGGCAGGGTACACCCTGGACAAGTCGCCACCTCATCGCAGGGCCAACACAGATAGACAGACAACATTCAAACACTAGGGACCATTTAGTGTTGCCAATCAACCTATCCCCAGGTGCATGTCTTTGGAAGTGGGAGGGGCCTATCCCCAGGTGCATGTCTTTGGAGGTGGGAGGAAGCCGGAGTACCCGGAGGGAACCCACGCATTCACGGGGAGAACATGCAAACTCCACACAGAAAGATGCCGAGCCTGGATTGGAACCCAGGACTGCAGGAACTTCGTATTGTGAGGCAGACGCATTAACCCCTCCTCCACTGTGTTAATGTCCTTGCAGAGCCGAAGTAGTCTTGTGATTTTTTTCCCACACCTACATATATATATATATATATATATATATATATATATATATATATATATATATATATATATATATATTGCAAAGGTAAGGTAACACGCAAGGACATTAACACATCCGACACGTACGTAGGATTAACCGAAGGAGCGTTCAAAACAAGATGGAATAATCACAACACCTACTTTAGAAACCAGACTTTGCGGAATTCTACAGAACTCAGCAAACACATTTGGAACCTCAAAGACAATAATGTTGAATATTCAATAACATAGAAAATTCTTGCATCCAGCACACCTTACAACAGTGGTAATAAAAGATGCAACCTATGCTTGAAAGAGAAACTGTTTATTATATATCATCCAGATCTATCATCCCTCAACAAGCGCAGTGAAATCATTTCAACATGCCGCCACAGACGGAAACACCTCCTAGGTAACACATGAGCCAATCACCACACCCTACGCCTGCCTGTACCCACCCACTCTGTGCCCTATATAAACCATGGTATGTGAATGCTTACATTAAAATCGGATTTTTCGGACTATAGCGCGCACCGGTATATAAGCCACACCCCAAACTTGGACTATATATATATATATATATATATATATATATATATATATATATATATATGTGTGGGAAAAATCACAAGACTACTTCATCTCTACAGAACTGTTTCAGGACAAAATCTCCTGATGATTGAGGGAACCCCTCATGAAACAGTTCTGTAGAGACGAAGTAGTCTTGTGATTTTTCCCACACCTACATATATATATATATATATATTTATATATATATATATATATATATATATATATATATATATATATATATATATATATATATATATATATATTGCAAAGGTAACACGCAAGGACATTAACACATCCGACACGTACGTAGGATTAACCGAAGGAGCGTTCAAAACAAGATGGAATAATCACAAGGTCTCCTTTAGAAACCAGACTTTGCGGAATTCTACAGAACTCAGCAAAACACATTTGGAACCTCAAAGACAATAATGTTGAATATTCAATAACATGGCAAATTCTTGCATCCAGCACACCTTACAACAGTGGTAATAAAAGATGCAACCTATGCCTAAAAGAGAAACTGTTTATTATACATCATCAAGACCTGTCAGCCCTCAACAAGCGCAGTGAAATCATTTCAACATGCCATCACAGACGGAAACACCTCCTAGGTAACACATGAGCCAATCACCACGCCCCTACGCCTGCCTGTACCCACCCACTCTGTGCCCTATATAAACCATTGTATGTGAATGCTTCCATTAAAATCTCCTGATGATTGAGGGAACCCCTCATGAAACAGTTCTGTAGAGACGAAGTAGTCTTGTGATGTTTCCCACACCTACATATTACGCTCTACCACGGTATCGAGCACTATTCCCTGGATAATCCAATCAAGACATATATATATATATATATATATACACATATTGTTGTGCTTCTGTTTTGTTTGATCAGCCGTTTTACTGCCGTGTTACAGACACTGTGTTTGGAAACAATTAAGGTACGTACATAAACATTTACAGAACTAATTGATTTAACAACAAATATATCTGTGTCTTATAGTCCATTGAAGGTAATATGTTGAAGTTTTGTTTCCCCTAAAATTTCGGTGGTGCAGCTAATTTTAACAAAGTCGCGCGCTACAATCTGTAAAATGAGAATAAAGTTCCATTGCATTCCAAATAGACACGACGCTGAGTCGGCATGGCTGGGCAGACAGCTTATTTAGTCACATAAATGATGGTAATATCTGCTAATTTCCAGCATAATTCTTCATAGCAGGGTGGTCTGCTTTCAATCTATTTTCCCTAATTCTTCATGCGGAGTCGGCCGTTTTTTGTTTTTTATTGAACCACGCCACGCTCATCCTTCTTGATGTTCATCGAAGTCATCTCATTTATATATCCGCAGTTGACAAATGACTCTTTTTTTTCTTATTGAGGATCTAATTTACAGCGCGGAGGGTTGGGTTTCTTCTTCATGGCACGGCAGAGACTCCCGATATTAGTTGCACGCTTGTAAAAACTCTCCCAAGTCTGTTGGCTCGTGTAAAAAAATTAATAAAAAATACTCCATGAATCATCAAATCCATAGCAGCAGTGACATGCATGGAAGTAGTCAGGAGGGTGGATCACGCCGTCTCCCGACACACGACGCCATCGCTCACTTCAGGACAAAGACCCCCGCCACGCGATATGTCGGTCCTATGAATAAGTAAGACTACAATTTTCTCAATCAATAGCCCAAGTCATGTGACACCCTCCTCAATAATTAACATGTCTCCTGGCCACCGATTGAAAATACTAGAAAAAAAAAACACTTTCTAGACCCAAGAGGACATCTTTTTTGTCTGCGGGAAATTGTTCTCCGGCACGATGACCCAAACAAGCTGTCATGAACATTAGATAGTTAAAGAAAAGGTTTGGTCTCAGACTGGGCCAAGAAAAAAAACAACTCAATAACCACAAGCACACATAAACATGTTACATAGAAGCCACAAGACTTGCAACAGAAGGAAGGCAATGGGGGCTACGGTGGCAGGCTGCTGCTATCTAAAGCGCTGCTCAGCCGTCCATCGCCCCTACCAGGTGGGTATGTAAATATTGCATATTTTACACATTAATCGTCCCCGGTGGTTAGACTCCTGTTCTATTGTTGTGTTCTTCACTTCACCCATAATTAGCATGATTATGGGTCATTTGGGAACATAACGTGGATGGTAATGGCATGTGTAAATAACTCAGTCCATGACGAGGATTTTTGTTTTGTTCATTCAGCCGTTTTACTGCCCTTTGGAAATGATAACGGTACAAAAAATAACATTTCAGAATCCATCCATCCATCCATTTTCTACCGCTTATTCCCTTTCGGGGTCGCGGGGGGCGCTGGCGCCTATCTCAGCTACAATTGGGCGGAAGGGGGTTGTACACCCTGGACAAATCGCCACCTCATCTTTTTTTGCTTACGTTACATGAAGAAACAATACAAAATTACATTTACACAATGCGAAAAAACAAATTTTATTCATTCCTGCCGCTTCTATCATCTATTATTGATAATTAGGTCACATTAAGAATTTAGACATAGGTGAAAACTATACCTAATCGGACAATTGTAGCTCATTAGGCTATGTTTGGGTTAGAAAACACTGTGGTTATTGATCATGGGGATTCAAGCCAACACATGACTTATCTTCCAGTTCATGTCCTGTCGACCTGTGACTTCGGTCTTCACTTAGAAATTGATCGGTGTCACACTGGGAATGCGGCAACGTTCCTCTTTCCTTGACCTGGCAGCCTAAACAGAAGTCTCAGCGATGGTGACTCGAACATCAGAGTTCAGTCCGGCATCAGACACGGTGGAGCGACGTGCCAACACAACTATTGATTTCCTGTTTGCATACCCCCGCACGCTCATTTATCATCCTGTCCAAAAAAAAAAAAAAAAGAAAAAAGTAAAATGGGCCAACTTCCTCTTGCTGCTGATCCTCTGCCTTTCTGCATTTGCATGATCAATTCTATGATTTTGTGTCTGATTTTGTGCAGGGCCGTCATCGGCATTCGGCTGCCAGTCAAACAAGCTTTCATGAACATTAGATAGTTAAAGAAAAGGTTTGGTCTCAGACTGGGCCAAGAAAAAAAAAACAACTCAATAACCACAAGCACACATAAACATGTTACATAGAAGCCACAAGACTTGCAACAGAGGGAAGGCAATGGGGGCTACGGTGGCAGGCTGCTGCTATCTAAAGCGCTGCTCAGCCGTCCATCACCCCTACCACGTGGGTATGTAAATATTGCATATTTTACACATTAATCGTCCCCGGTGGTTAGACTTGGACTTAGACATAGACTTCCTTTTTATTGTCATTCAAATTAGAACTTTACAGCACAGATATAAACAAAATTTCGTTAAAAAAGCTCATGGTAGTGCAGGATAAAAAAAAGCAATAAGGTGCATACACGATTAAATAAATAATATATAAATAATATATAAATATATATATGTAAAAATAAATAAATATATAAATAAATAAATGTCCAGGGTGTACCACGCCTTCCGCCCGATGGTAGCTGAGATAGGCACCAGCGCCCCCCGCGACCCCAAAGGTGAATAAGTGGTAGAAAATGGATGGATGGATATAAATAAAATGGTATAACGGTGCACACTTGAGCATTTCATGGCAGGAGGAATGAAATGTTTTTGTGAATTTTTTGCAAAAACTAAGTCAAAACCATTCATGCGTTGTGGAAATCATCTAAATAAATCAACCAAGGCTTAGAAAAAGTCTTAATGATCGATAATAAATTAAAATATTTACCAAAATGTACACGTTTCCAACTTTTCAACCATTTCAGGAAACACCTGGCTCTCCTTGTAACGATATAATGACTAACATTGAAATACAATGGCATAGTAGGCCTAAGTACTCATTAAAAACAAGGCTAACGGCCTTATTTAAGGCGTATTTTTCATATGTTTGGCCACTGCAAAATGACACACAGTTTGAACAGTAACACTAAGTTTGAATATGTTGTTTGCATGTGTCCTGCGAGATAGAGAGTGTTAGAAATGTAGCAACATAATGACTAAAAATAAAATAGCATAGTAGGCCTAAGTACTCATTAAAAACAAGACTAAAGGCTTCATTTAAGGCGTATATTTCTTATGTTTGGCCACTGCAAAATGACACACAGTTTGAACAGTAACACTAAGTTTGAATATATTGTTTGCATGTGTCCTGCGAGATAGAGAGTGTTAGAAATGTAGCAACATAATGACTAAACATAAAATAGCATAGTAGGCCTAAGTACTCATTAAAAACAAGACTAAAGGCTTTATTTAAGGCGTATATTTCATATGTTTGGCCACTGCAGAATGACACACAGTTTGAACAGTAACACTAAGTTTGAATATATTGTTTGCATGTGTCCTGCGAGATAGAGAGTGTTAGAAATGTAGCAACATAATGACTAAAAATAAAATAGCATAGTAGGCCTAAGTACTCATTAAAAACAAGACTAAAGGCTTTATTTAAGGCGTATATTTCATATGTTTGGCCACTGCAGAATGAC
This sequence comes from Nerophis ophidion, assembly GCF_033978795.1. Lineage (NCBI taxonomy): Eukaryota > Metazoa > Chordata > Actinopteri > Syngnathiformes > Syngnathidae > Nerophis > Nerophis ophidion. Next base: position 4,314,536 of record NC_084623.1, on the reverse strand, counting down.
ACACAGTTTGAACAGTAACACTAAGTTTGAATATATTGTTTGCATGTGTCCTGCGAGATAGAGAGTGTTAGAAATGTAGCAACATAATGACTAAAAATAAAATAGCATAGTAGGCCTAAGTACTCATTAAAAACAAGACTAAAGGCTTTATTTAAGGCGTATATTTCATATGTTTGGCCACTGCAGAATGACACACAGTTTGAACAGTAACACTAAGTTTGAATATATTGTTTGCATGTGTCCTGCGAGATAGAGAGTGTTAGAAATGTAGCAACATAATGACTAAACATAAAATAGCATAGTAGGCCTAAGTACTCATTAAAAACAAGACTAAAGGCTTTATTTAAGGCGTATATTTCATATGTTTGGCCACTGCAGAATGACACACAGTTTGAACAGTAACACTAAGTTTGAATATATTGTTTGCATGTGTCCTGCGAGATAGAGAGTGTTAGAAATGTAGCAACATAATGACTAAAAATAAAATAGCATAGTAGGCCTAAGTACTCATTAAAAACAAGACTAAAGGCTTTATTTAAGGCGTATATTTCATATGTTTGGCCACTGCAGAATGACACACAGTTTGAACAGTAACACTAAGTTTGAATATATTGTTTGCATGTGTCCTGCGAGATAGAGAGTGTTAGAAATGTAGCAACATAATGACTAAACATAAAATAGCATAGTAGGCCTAAGTACTCATTAAAAACAAGACTAAAGGCTTTATTTAAGGCGTATATTTCATATGTTTGGCCACTGCAGAATGACACACAGTTTGAACAGTAACACTAAGTTTGAATATATTGTTTGCATGTGTCCTGCGAGATAGAGAGTGTTAGAAATGTAGCAACATAATGACTAAAAATAAAATAGCATAGTAGGCCTAAGTACTCATTAAAAACAAGGCTAAAGGCTTTATTTAAGGCGTATATTTCATATGTTTGGCCACTGCAGAATGACACACAGTTTGAACAGTAACACTAAGTTTGAATATATTGTTTGCATGTTTCCTGCGAGATAAAAATTGCTAAAGACACACAGTTTGAACAGTAACACTAAGTTTGAATAAATTGTTTGCATGTGTCCTGCGAGATAAAAAGTGCTAGAAATGTAGCAGGCCTAAGCACTCATTAAAAACAAGGCTGAAGACTTTATTTGAGGCGTATATTCCATGTTTATGGCCACAGCAAAATGATACACAGTTTGAACAGTAACACTAAGTTTGAATATTTTGTTTGCATAACAGAAAGTGCTAGAAATGACGGCGTAAGACAGTTCTTTTTGTGTCTTAATTGTTCAATTTGTAGTCAGAGGAAGCTTTGATAAGAGTGACGTCATTACAATATTTAATTTGGTGATGCTTTGGCCAACCACCAGAGGGAGCCACCAAACCAGGAGTGCTACCACCGTTTGAGATTCACTGATCTAGCACGGACTTATTGGCGACAGTCTCTCATAGATTCCATAAAGCATCACGTGGAGTTTTTCCAAAGAAGCCGGCAGGTTGATTTAGGACGCTGGTATTCATGCTGGCATGGCGGTGACACCATTAGTTGCATCCCAGCAAGCAGGGACGATACCACGGGTCAGATCAGCTGCTGCCATGCTAACTTCTGGTTTACGGACCGTTAATTAAACTCGTTTCAGAAAAGTCACTCACACAGTTTTGCACGACTCACTGGGTCAGAATGTTTTATAACTTTTGTATTTTCAAGTATCAATATATCTATCAATTATGTGTACACACTAATACGTATATGTATAAACAATTATAAATATATACATACATACATACATATACATACATATATTTATATACATATATATATACATATATATATATATATATTTACACATACATACATACATACATACATATATACACATACATATACATATATATATATGTCAGGTCGGAAAAAAAATGCACAGGCTATTTTATCCCTACAAACTGGTTTTGCAGGTTTCTCTGCTCTTCAGGGGATTTTATTAATGTTATAAAATCCCCTGAAGAGCAGAGAAAACTGCAAAATAGGCTCTACCCCACTATTGAGCACTGTTTAATGGATAAACCACGGAAACTTTGACAAATATATATCCATCCATCCATTTTTTACACCCTGGACAAGTCTCCACCTCACCGCAGGACATATATATATATATATATATATATATACATGCTCTGCTATATCCTCCTGAGAACCAGTGTCCTCTACAGTGGACATTTGCTGCTATATCATCCGGAGAACTAATGTCCTCTACAGTGGACATGTTCTGCTATATCCTCCTGAGAACCAGTGTCCTCTACAGTGGACATTTATGCTATTGCCGTCTGAGAACCAATGTCCTCTACAGTGGACATTTTCTGCTCTATCCTCCGGAGAACCAGGGTCCTCTACAGTGGACATTTGCCGCTATATCCTCTAGAGAATTACTGTCCTCTACAGTGGACATTTGCTGCTGTATCTTTCTGAGTACTAATGTCCTCTGCAGTGGACATGTTCTGCTATATCTTCCTGAGAACCAGTGTCCTCTACAGTGGACATTTGCTGCTATATCTTTCTGAGTACTAATGTCCTCTGCAGTGGACATGTTCTGCTATATCTTCCTGAGAACCAGTGTCCTCTACAGTGGACATTTGCTGCTATATCCGTCTCAGAACTAATGTCCTCTACAGTGGACATGTGCCGCTATATCCTCTAGAGAATTACTGTCCTCTACAGTGGACATTTGCTGCTATATCTTTCTGAGTACTAATGTCCTCTGCAGTGGACATGTTCTGCTATATCTTCCTGAGAACCAGTGTCCTCTACAGTGGACATTTGCTGCTATATCCGTCTCAGAACTAATGTCCTCTACAGTGGACATGTGCCGCTATATCCTCTAGAGAATTACTGTCCTCTACAGTGGACATTTGCTGCTATATCTTTCTGAGTACTAATGTCCTCTGCAGTGGACATGTTCTGCTATATCTTCCTGAGAACCAGTGTCCTCTACAGTGGACATTTGCTGCTATATCCGTCAGAAAACCAGCTTGCAGTGCAGTGGAAATTGCTTTTGCAAAATAAAAAAAAATAGCCATGTTGTGCAGAGGACACTGGTTCTCGGGGTGGACATGCAGCAAATGTCCACTACAGGGGACGCTGCTTCTTTTGAGGATATAGCAGCAAACGTCCACCGCCGAAAAAAGTTGGTTTATAGGAGGATATAGCAGCAAATGTCCACTACAGAGGAGGATGGTTGTCAGGAGGTTAAACGTGTGGACAATGCTGAAGAAACAAGTCCATGTCAGAAAAATATAACCTGACTGAGTGTGTCGCTCCAAATGTTGGACTAATGTACTCTGCAATGCACTTCACACATGCTTTTAATAAGTAAAAGGTTTATTAAGTGAGCGGTAATAAAACAGGAATAGAAATAAGAGAAACATTAAACAGGCTGCATGTGTTTTTGTGTATAAATTCATTGGAATGTAGTCTTTCTTCTATTCTGACGCAGCGTCATTCCAGTTGATGAATTGCTTTATTTGCGACAGTTATTGGTATTAAAAGCTTACAAAGCACCAACACCCAATCACATTCAGCCACGAGCAAATATTGACCCGATGTGTTGGTCCAACCCTGATAAAGACAACAAGACGTCAGTCGGACACGGCCTTCTTTGTTCTTGTCTTTGAAATGTAAATGTCTTTAATCAACAAATGAGATGATTGCAAGGCTTTTGTTGGGTGAACCCTTTCATCTTGAAACATTACATTATTCAGATGCACTTTCATTACAGTAGCCACAACTTTTTTATCAACACTAAAATGCCAATTTACTCAGGATTTTTATTGTATTTTAAATTAGGGACCGATGTCCTTTTGGGGCAGAGGACACTATTGAATTTCTAAGGTTTTATTATTATTCTTTATTATACCGCCGCCCCTTTGAGCTGTAATTTGACCCCCTTAACATGCTTCAAAACTCACCAAATGTGACACACACATCAGGACAGGCAACATTTGCGATCTAATAAAAAAACAAACCCCAAAACTCCAAATTGCACTCTAGCGCCCCCTAGGAAGAAAACACAGACGAAACTGCTCCTAGGAAGAAAACACAGACAAAACTGCTTGTAACTTCAGGTAAGAATGTTGTAGAGACATGAAACAAAAACCTCTATGTAGGTCTCACTTAGACCTACATTTAATTTATCTACATCCTTCAGCAAAAATCAAGAGGAAGTTGGCAATTACCCCTTCAAAGCAAAAGTTTTGTAAAAACCTGTCACCTTTTTTCAAACATTATCTCCTCTGAGCGCGTTTGTTGTGTCGGCTTCAAACTCGCACAGGAAAGAGATTGAACCCTTCTGATTAAAAGTTGAGGAAAGAGTTTTAATAACTGCTCCGCTTTTTATTTTACGAGCCTTCAAAGAACTGCTGCGCTGATGCTGCTGCGCTGCTGCCGTCTCAAGATGGCCGCTTAAAAGCAGGAAGCACCAGCGTGACCACACAATGCAGAGAAGGTAGGTACTGTAGGGGTAAAGATATGTTGATTGGGTAGCTACAACTATTTTATTAACACTAAAATGCCAATTTACTCATGATTTTTATTTAATTTTTAATTAGGGACCCTATTGAATTTCAAAGGTTTTATTATTATTATTATACCGCCGCCTCTTTGAGCTGTAATTTGACCCCCTTAACATGATTCAAACCTCATCAAATGTGACACACACATCAGGACAGGCAACATTTGCGATTTAATAAATAAAACCAGACCCCAGAACTCAAAATTACGCTCTAGCGCCCCCTAGGAAGAAAACACAGACAGAACTGCTCTAGGAAGAAAACACAGACAAAACTGCTTGTAACTTCAGGTAGGAATGTTGTAGAGACATGAAACGAAAACCTCTATGTAGGTCTCACTTAGACCTACATTTCATTTATTTATACATCCTTCAGCAAAAATCAAGAGGAAGTTGGCAATTACCCCTTCAAAACAAAAGTTTTGTAAAAACCTGTCACCTTTTTTCAAACATTATCTCCTCTGAGCACGTTTGTTGTGTCGGCTTCAAACTCGCACAGGAAAGAGATTGAACACTTCTGATTAAAAGTTGAGGAAAGAGTTTTAATAACTGCTCCGGTTTTGATTTTACGAGCCTTCAAAGAATTTCTGCGCTGCTGCCATCTCAAGATGGCCGCTTAAAAGCAGGAAGCCCCAGCGTGACCACACAATGCAGAGAAGGTAGGTACTGTGTGGGTAAAGATATGTTGACTGGGTGAAAGAAGGAGGCACCAGTTTGACACCAGGATACAGAGAAGGTAGGTAATGTGCAGGTAAAGATATGTTGTCTGGGTGATGGCAGGAAGCACCAGCGGTTATGGGTGACAGAAAGAAGCATCTGTGTGACCCCAGGATGCAGGGAAGGCAGGTAAAGTGCAGGTAAAGATATGTTGAATGGGTAAAGGCAGGAAACACCAGCAAAATTCGATCCCGTCCATCGCTGCTTGCAGCTTTAATTTTGTTTGTCATTGGATTTAATCTTCATTATTTACTTCAAGTTACTACAGTATGTCTGTATATACATATGTATTTTTTTTTCATTAATTTTGGCCAAAGGGGGCACATTTCAAATTTTTACACACACTTGTTATTTCATATGTTGACCAGAGGGGGAGCACTTTCAAAAGCGACACCCGGTCAAATTGAAAAATCCCTCCGTTTTGCTAGATGTCACCACCAGGGGTGCAAATGAGACATTCGCTTTTAGATGCAATGTTTTTTCTTAAAGGGGAACATTATCACAATTTCAAAAGGGTTAAAAACAATAAAAATCAATTCCCAGTGGCTTGTTTTATTTTTCGAAGTTTTTTTCAAAATTTTACACCTCCCGGAATATCGCTAAAAAAAGCTTTAAAGTTCTTGATTTTCGCTATTTGCGATGCGACTGTCCATTTCCCTGTAACGTCATACAGGGCTGCCAATACAAACAACATGGCGGTTACCACAGCAAGATATAGCGACATTAGCTCGGATTCAGACTCGGATTTCAGCGGCTTAAGCGATTCAACAGATTACGCATGTATTGAAGCAGATGGTCGGAGTATGGAGGCAGATAGCGAAAACAAAATTGAAGAAGAAATCGAAGCTATTGAGCGAATAGCTATTGACGCTATTCGGCCATAGCGTGGGTGTACCTAATGAAGTGGCCCATAGCATGGCTGCCGTATTAGCATCGCCGGTAAAATGTGCGGACCAAACGATCAGGACTTTCGCATCTTGTGACACTGGAGCAACTTAAATCCGTCGATTGGTAAGTGTTTGTTTCACATTAAATGTGGGTATCTAGTTTCAAATGTACATACAGCTAGCGTAAATAGCATGTTAGCATCGATTAGTGTAGCATGTTAGCATCGATTAGCTGGCAGTCATGCTGCGACCAAATATGTCTGATTAGCACATAAGTCAACAACATCAACAAAACTCACCTTTGTGATTTTGTTGACTTAATGGTTGCAAATGCATCTGCAGGTTATCCATACATCTCTGTGCCATGTCTGTCTTAGCATCGCCGGTCAAATGTGAAGACACTTTGGTACATTCAATTGGGGTCTGGCGGAAGATTTCTTGCCAGTGGTGCAACTTGAATCCCTCCCTGTTAGTGTTGTTACACCCTCCGACAACACACCGACGAGGCAAGGTTCCAAAAAATTGTCGAAAAAACGGAAAATAACAGAGCTGAGACCCGGTGTTTGTAATGTGTTGAAAATGAAAATGGTGGGTGTGTTACCTCGGCGACGTCACATTCTGACGTCATCGCCTCCAGTGAGATAAACAGAAAGGCGTTTAATTCGCCAAAATTCACCCATTTAGAGTTCGGAAATCGGTTAAAAAAATAAATGGTCTTTTTTCTGCACCATCAAGGTATATATTGACGCTTACATAGGTCTGCTGATAATGTTCCCCTTTAATGGGACCATGACTTATGTCCTAACTTGTTCAAACCTTCTCATATGGACGGTACTTTTCCTTGTTGATGTCTCAAAATGGGTAGAAATACAAGAAACACACACACACACACACACACACACACACAAGGTGGAACGGATCAACTCCCTGCTGTATCCATCAAGGATGCAATAACCGTTTCCTACGCGGGTCCACACTCCGGAGATTAGTCGGGTCAGTGAGGAAATCCAGGACACACACACACACACACACACACACTTGCATGCATTGTGTGTCAGCGTGGGTACGCCGGCATTGTGTAGTGTTTGAAGATGACACCGCCCCCTCACTGCCCTCACACTTGCCCGTGCACACTCACACATTCCACCCTTCCAGTCCTTGGAAACACACCCAAGAAAACGGTTTGAATCCGTCCTTTACACAACTATTGTGCTGCTGTGAATACCACTGATGTACACAACGACTCACACATGCACACTAGCCGTCCCCCCCCCCCCCCTCCTGGGTGGCAATAGTCGCCAGGGGCGACCATAATCGCCATTTCCCGGGTAATCTCCCCAATACTAATCTGAATACATTTAGTTATATTGTATTGTATGGTTCTTATAGGGAGGTGTGTCCTTACATCAGGGGTGTCCAAACTTTTTCCACTGAGGGCAGCACACAGAAATATTAAAGGGGAACATTATCAGCAGACCTATGTAAGCGTCAATATATACCTTGATGGTGCAGAAAAAAGACCATCTATTTTTTCAACCGATTTCCGAACTCTAAATGGGTGAATTTTGGCGAATTAAACGCCTTTCTGTTTATCGGTCTTTTAGCGATGACGTCAGAATGTGACGTCGCCGAGGTAACACACCTGCCATTTTCATTTTCAACACATTACAAACACCGGGTCTCAGCTCTGTTATTTTCCGTTTTTATGACCATTTTTTGGAACCTTGGAGACATCATGCCTCGTCGGTGTGTTGTCGGAGGGTGTAACAACACTAACAGGGAGGGATTCAAGTTGCACCACTGGCAAGAAATCTGCCGCCAGACCCCCATTGAATGTACCAGAGTGTCTCCACATTTGACCGGCGATGCTAAGACAGACATGGCACAGAGATGTATGGATAACCTGCAGATGCATTTGCAACGATAGTCAACAAAATCACAAAGGTGAGTTTTGTTGATGTTGACTGCTAGCTAATCGATGCTAACATGCTTTTTACCGGCGATGCTAAGGCAGACATGGCACAGAGATGTATGGATAACCTGCAGATGCATTTGCAACTATATTACGTTTCCTTCCACCCATATTTAATGCGAAACAAACACTTACCAATCGACGGAATTAAGTTGCTCCAGTGTCACAAGATGCGAAAGTCCTGATCGTTTGGTCCGCACATTTTACCGGCGATGCTAACGCAGCTATTCGGCCATGCTATGGCTATGAATAGCGTCAATAGCTATTCGCTCAATAGCTTCAGTTTCTTCTTCAATATTTTCATACGATCTGTTTAAATACATGTGTAATCTGTTGAATCGCCTAAGTCGCTGAAATCCGAGTTTGAATCCGAGCTAATGTCGCTATATCTTTCTGTGGTATTCCCATTGTTTGTTTACATTGGCCGCACTGTGTGACGTCACAGGGAATTGAACAGTGTCTTCGCAGAGAGTCGAAAATAAGGCACTTTAAAGCTTTTTTTAGGGATATTCCGAGACCGGTAAAATTTTGAAAAAAACTTCCAAAAATACAACAAGCCACTGGGAACTGATTTTTATTGTTTTTAACCCTTTTGAAATTGTGATAATGTTCTCCTTTAAGACATGCGGGGGCTGTGTTGATATTTTTCATTTTCAAACCATAACAAAATATATAGATATATTTATTTATTTTTTACCATTAGGGGTAACAGGGACCATAAAGGGTGTAAGTCACTAAAATGTTAAAAACAAGTCAAATTATTATAATTTTTTTAATTTTTTAACGCTTAAAGTAAATCTCTACAATATAAAAACTTCGGGTTGATATTATGCCTTTTTTTGTTAAAGACTACTTTGTTTTTTTATAATAAAACTGAAATATGCAGTATTTCCCCCGCTGCCCAAAACATTCAGAAAGCAATGTTTGATGTGAAGTAATTACAGCCTTAAAAATATCAATAATGCAGGACACCAATGATTTTAATTCATTAATCTTTTTGAGTAATCGCAGTGAAAAGATAAATAAAATCTCACTAAATATATTTGGGATCCAAAAGGTGCTCCACTCATAAAGTGAAACACTTTTATTAGGTTTTTTTTAATTTAAGTTCGAGATCAACTTCGGATATATCTGTCCATTTTACGTTTGAACTTTTATTTTGTTAGTTTTTTATGCGTTTTTGTCAAAGAAAACAATGTTTTGTATGGCAACCACACAATATATGCAATATTTTCTACATTAAATATTTTAAAGTGAAATATTTGAAATAATTGGAGCCTTGAATAGGTCAATAATTCATTATTAGTGTTAGATTTTTTTATATTTTTTTGCCGCAATGGCAAAAAAAAAAAAGAAAAAATAAGATAGACAAAAGAAAAAAACAGCCAACTTTTTCTAGTTAGATTGCACCTCATTCCACTTTTTTTTTTAATCTTTTTTTTTTATTTTTGCAATAGCATTTCCAGAAAGTGTGGCGGGCCGGTAAAAAATTAGCTGAGGGCCACAAATGGCCCCCGGTCTGCACTTTGGACACCCCTGCTTTACACAAAGTATTTGGAATAATCCAAACTCTCAGTAACAACTTTGAGCTTTCAGTGTTGATTCGATATCAGCACAAATCACACACATCGTACTTGGATCGTGTTGTATTTGGAATGTTAGAAAAAAGCTTGATTGAGGGCTGAAAAAAAAAAACACTAACCTATTTATTATTGGCCGTTTATTTGGCTGATTTAAGCTCCCGACACAAGTCGAATGATGTGGACACGTTTGTTACTGAGTACTTTCTAACACACATGTTTGTGTAAGAAATATGCAAATAGAATTATGGGATACTTAGGAGCCCAAAGATTCACGTCCCTAGCAATGTAATCAGATTATTGAGCTGACGATTTGATTCAGAATTGATTTTCGATTCAAACTGATTCTCCCAATTATTATTTGGTATAATAATTATGATATTTTTCCCCAAAAAAGTCTGTACAATGTTCTTATGGTTGCTTAAACGTCTTTAAAAACGTATAAAAAAAATTTGTTTAAATATACATACATTTTTTTTTGCGATTTTTTAAAAATATGAAGGGATTTAAAAATCAGGATGAATAAAACTCCTGATTTGGATGCTAATCAAAATTTTTTGTGCTCCCCTCCTTGTTTATATTGAAATAGTTTTTTATACTAAATGTGCGAAAAATTCTCAAGTAGCTAAATGTGCAAAGAAATTCTTAAGTAGCTAAATGTGCTAGTAAAAATAAGTAGCTAAATATGCAAAAAAATTCTCAAGTAACTAAATGTGCTAGTAAAAATAAGTAGCTAAATGTGCTTAACGTTCTTAAGTAACTAAATGTGCTAGTAAAAATAAGTATTTAAATGTGTTAAACGTTCTTAAGTAACTAAATGTGCTAGTAAAAATAAGTAGCAAAATGTGCTTAATGTTCTTAAGTAACTAAATGTGCTAGTAAAAATAAGTATCTAAATGTGTTAAACGTTCTTAAGTAACTAAATGTGCTAGTAAAAATAAGTAGCAAAATGTGCTTAATGTTCTTAAGTAACTAAATGTGCTAGTAAAAATAAGTATCTAAATGTGTTAAACGTTCTTAAGTAGCTAAAGGTACAATTAAAAACAAGTAGCTAAATGTGCTAGTAAAAACAAGTAGCTAAGCGTGCTAGTAAAAACAAGTAGCTAAATGTGCTAGTAAAAATAAGTAGCAAAATGTGCTTAATGTTCTTAAGTAACTAAATGTGCTAGTAAAAATAAGTATCTAAATGTGTTAAACGTTCTTAAGTAGCTAAATGTGCTAGTAAAAACAAGTAGTTAAATGTGCTAGTAAAAACAAGTAGCTAAACGTGCTAGTAAAAACAAGTAGCTAAGCGTGCTAGTAAAAACAAGTAGCTAAATGTGCTAGTAAAAATAAGTAGCAAAATGTGCTTAATGTTCTTAAGTAACTAAATGTGCTATTAAAAATAAGTATCTAAATGTGTTAAACGTTCTTAAGTAACTAAATGTGCTAGTAAAAATAAGTATCTAAATGTGTTAAACGTTCTTAAGTAGCTAAATGTGCTAGTAAAAACAAGTAGCTAAACGTGCTAGTAAAAATAAGTAGCTAAATGTGCTAGTATCTGTTAAAGTTCCTTTGACAAAGAAGACACTCTACTTTGAGCATGTTTTACTAACATTGTCCTTAACCCTTTAATGGTTTGGGTTTAATCCGTCCGGCTGTCTGACTTTCACATGAAAATCCGGTCCCAGTCCTCCTGGTGGTCCACTTGACAAGAGGTCCAGAGTCACAGTCGGGTTAGAACCGAGTCTGCCTACACAAGCGTAGAAATCCCCAGCAGGGAATACCACTTTCACTTCTGCAGCGCCGGAGGACGACTGAAGGACACACACACACACACGCACACACACACACACACACACACACACACACACACACACACACACACACACTGACAGTTGCTCCACACGGCCCTCAGTAAGGGGCCCGCTGCCATATGCTAAAGAGCCCCCAGACTCCCCTGACTGAGACAAGATGACAGTATTCCCCAATGTGGACGTGTGCAAAGAGAAGGAAGTGTCAGGAAGTGATGTCAGGAAGTGATGTCAGAGCCAATAAAAGAAACTAAACTGAGAGTCAGCACAACTCACACCCATCCTAAAGAAATAAAAAAATGCATATTGAGTTTTACTATTACCTTTTTCAATTTAAAATCATACATACATATGTACACACATACATATATATATATATATATATATATATATATATATATATATATATATATATATATATATATATATATATATATATACATATATATATATATACATATATATATATACATATACATATATATATATATATATATATATATATATATATGTATATATATATATATATACACACACAAACCCCGTTTCTTTATGAGTTGGGAAATGGTGTTAGATGTAAATATAAACAGAATACAATGATTTGCAAATCCTTTTCAAGCCATATTCAGTTGAATATGCTACAAAGACAACATATTTGATGTTCAAACTCATAAACTTTTCTTTTTTTTTGCAAATAATAATTAACTTACAATTTCATGGCTGCAACACATGCCAAAGTAGTTGGGAAAGGGCATGTTCACCACTGTGTTACATCACCTTTTCTTTTACCAACACTCAATAAACGTTTGGGAACTGAGGAAACTAATTGTTGAAGCTTTGAAAGTGGAATTCTTTCCCATTCTTGTTTTATGTAGAGCTTCAGTCCTTCAACAGTCTGGGGTCTCCGCTGTCGTATTTTACGCTTCATAATGCGCCACACATTTTCCATGGGAGACAGGTCTAAACTGCAGACGGGCCAGGAAAGTACCCACACTCTTTTACTTCGAAGCCACGCTGTTGTAACACGTGGCTTAGCATTGTTTTTCTGAAATAAGCAGGGGCGTCCATGATAAGGTTGCTTGGATGACAAAATATGTTGTTCCAAAACCTGTATGTACCTTTCAGCATTAATGGTGCCTTCACAGATGTGTAAGTTACCCATGCCTTGGGCACTAATACACCCCCATACCATCACACATGCTGACTTTTACACTTTGTGCCTATAACAATCCAGAGGGTTATTGTCCTCTTTGTTCCGGAGGACACCACGTCCACAGTTTCCAAATATAATTTGAAATATAGACTGGTCAGACCACAGAACACTTTTCCACTTTGCATCAGTCCATCTTAGATGAGCTCGGCCCCAGCGAAGCCGGCAGCGTTTCTGGGTGTTGTTGATAAATGGGTTTGGCTTTGCATGGTAGAGTTTTAACTTGCACTTACAGATGTAGCGACCAACTGTAGTTACTGACAGTAGTTTTAGGAAGTGTTCCTGAGCCCATGTGGTGATATCCTTTACAGACTGATGTGGGTTTTTGATGCAGTACCGCCCGAGGGATCAAAGGTCCGTAACATCACCGCTTACGTGGAGTGATTTCTCCAGATTTTCTGAACCTTTTGATGATATTATGGAGCGTAGATGTTGAAATCCCTAAATTTCTTGCAATGTCACTTTGAGAAAGGTTGTTCTTAAACTGTTTGACTATTTGCTCACGCAGTTGTGGACAAAGGGGTGTACCTCGCCCCATCCTTTCTTGTGAATTACTTAGCATTTCATGGAAGCTGCTTTTATAGCCAATCATGGCACCCACCTGTTCCCAATTAGCCTGCACACCTGTGGGATGTTCCAAATAAGTGTTTGATGAGCATTCCTCAACTTTATCAGTATTTTTTGCCACCTTTCCCAACTTCTTTGTCACATGTTGCTGGCATCAAATTAAAAAATTAATGATTATTTGCAAAAAAAAATGTTTATCAGTTTGAACATCAAATATGTTGTCTTTGTAGCATATTCAACTGAATATGGCTTGAAAAGGATTTGCAAATCATTGTATTCTGTTTATATTTACATCTAACACAATTTCCCAACTCATATGGAAACGGGGTTTGTATATACACACACACACACATCCATCCATCCATCCATTTTCTACCGCTTATTCCCTTTCGGGGTCGCGGGGGGCGCTGGCGCCTATCTCAGCTACAATCGGGCGGAAGGCAGGGTACACCCTGGACAAGTCGCCACCTCATCGCAGGGCTAACACAGATAGACAGACAACATTCACACTCACATTCACACACTAGGGACCATTTAGTGTTGCCAATCAACCTATCCCACACACACACACACATATATATATATATATATATATATATATATATATATATATATATATATATATATACACACACATATAAGTGTGTGTGTGTGGTTGGAATGCATCAAGGCAGGTGTGTCAGCTGGTTGGAGTCGGACAACGCTAAATCAGCCCTCCACTGACACACCTCACCACAGGGTGCCACGCCATGTGTTGGTGCACGGGGGCAGAGAGGGAGAGACCCGGGCGCAGCGGTTACTGGGTCACGGAAAGAAGGATAAACCTTTCTATAAATCACCAACCTGTGGACCAAGTGGGCCTGAAGGACTTAGCATGTGTGTGTGTGTGTGTGTGTGTGTGAGTGCGCGCGCTGTCCTTGAAAGTGTGTTTTTTTTCAGATCCCAAGAACAAATCCCGCACTCTTTTACTATGAAGCCACTTGGCTTGGCATTGTCTTGCTGAAATAAGCAGGGGCGTCCATGATATAACAACATATGTTGCTCCAAAAGCTGTATGGACCTTTCAGCATTAATGGTGCCTTCACAGATGTGTAAGTTACCCATGCCTTGGGCACTAATACACCCCCATACCATCACACATGCTGCCTTTTACACTTTGCGCCTATAACAATCCAGATGGTTATTGTCCTCTTTGTTCCGGAGGACACCACGTCCACAGTTTCCAAATATAATTTGAAATGTAGACTCATGATACCACAGAACACTTTTCCACTTTGCATCAGTCCATCTTAGATGATCTCGGGCCCAGCGAAGCCGGCGGCATTTCTGGGTGTTGTTGATAAATGGCTTTGGCTTTGTATAATACGCTTTTAACTTGCAATTACAGATGTAGCGACCAACTGTAGTTACTGACAGTGGTTATCTGAAGTGTTTCAACATGTTATATCTACACTTCTGCTAAAATGTAGTGAAGTGAAGTGAATTATACTTATATAGCGCTTTTCTCTAGTGACTCAAAGCGCTTTACATAGTGAAACCTAATATCTAAGTTACATTTAAACCAGTGTGTTTGGCACTGGGGGCAGGTGGGTAAAGTGTCTTGCCCATGGACACAACGGCAGTGACTAGGATGGCGGAAGCGGGAATCGAACCTGTAACCCTCTAGTTGCTAGCACGGCCGCTTTACCAACCGAGCTATGCCGCCCACAAATGTAAATATCACTTATTTTTCTGTTGTTTGGATACTTTACATTAGTTTTGGATGATACCACACATTTATGTATTGATCCGATACCAAGTAGTTACAGTATCACACATTGGTCATATTCAAAGTCCTCATGTGTCTAGGGATGTATTCCTGACTTTATAAATAGAATATGAATAAAAAACAATGCTAGTAATCATAATAGTATAGACTAAATACGCTCTGGTACTTGATATCAATACAGTGGATGTCAAGTGTAGATCCACCCATGGTGTTTGTTTACATTCAGGAGTGCTATCTTTTGTTAGCGGTGAGCTATTGTATCCTCCTACGGTGTGTAGTGAAGCATGTTTAGCTATTCCTCGTCCTGCAGTGATAGTGATACTTGTAAGAAATCATGTTTCAAAGCACCTCTTCCTGAGGGTGTTTCAGTGATATAAATTCACCTTTATCTTTACTTTTTAGGCCAAAACGCGCCCGTTCTCCCTTTTTCTGACTACACACTGTCTGCTTGTAAGTACTCTGTGTGTGTGCGCTGCCGAACATGCTCCTCTGCTCGTAAAACCAGCAATGTCACGACGCGCCGTCATGCCTTTTAATAAAAAATATAAAAAAATGGGGAATCGGTACTTTTAGAAACAGAGTATAGTACCCTTTTTGAGTCATTAGTACCGTGATCCTGTACTAGTATCGGTATACCCTACTTATTATCAATATGTGGTGACGGAGCAGCACAGGTGAGCCGAGGACGGACCCAGACTTCCTGGCACGGGCCGAGAAAACATCCGGACTCTCCTCTTACATTACCCATAATGCTCCTGTGCCCCCAACCTCGCCTCCTTTCCTCCCGGCACCACATTTCACGCCAACAGACGTCAGAACTCCATGAATAGAACCTCATTTTAGTTGGCACTACTCATTGGTGTCGTTTTTTTTGCACAATCAATCGTACGTTCGTCCCGGAACCGCGTCGGGTGCTGAGGGACGCAAGCATGGTAGGTATTTGCGGGGTTCCTCCTCCGAACGCCTCCCTGGACTAAACTGGGAACACGCGCAAACACAAATCACGCTGTCAAAGAACCCCGTGGCGATTATGTGGAGCAACTCTCCGGGGTCCAATTAACGCTCGGCGAGGTTCCGACCGTGACGTCGAGATAAAAGAACGTGAAATACTTCCTTTGTAGCGTTTGCTGGCAAGGACAACCTCCAGGTGCTCGTGTTTCCTCTCATAAAAAGACTGTCAATTCTGGATGCACATTTTTACCTACGCTTTGAACCCTGCGGCTGCGACTAAGTCACGAACGTGTCTTTGCCGACGGCGCTTTTTTCCTATTGTTGTTGCGTACTAACTCAGGATAGAAGTCCTCGGACACAGGAGAACTTCTAGAGTCAAAAATTGCAAAATACTACAGGGTGAACCCTACCTGCATTGAGCAAACCCCTCCAAAAGATGGCGCCATAGCACAAACAATTACACAACTTTTCAGGCATCTGCTTGGGTTTAATGAAAACTTTTGAAGACAAAACATGGCAATTTGTGAAAAAAAAAAATCCATATGTTAGCCGCACTGTTTTATAAGCCGCAGAGTTCAAAGTGTAGGGAAAAAAGAAGCAGCTTTTACCGGGGAATTTACGGTAATTATAAAAATTTAAAAAAAGTTGATTTTTTTTATTTTTTTTTCCGCGAAATTAACTTTTTTTTTATTTTTATAATTACCATAAATTCCCCGGTAAAAGCTGCTTCTTATTTTCCTACACTTTGAACTCTGCGGCTTATAAACCAGTGCGGCAAAATTACTGTTTTTTTTGTTTTTTTCCACAAAATTAACTTTTTTTAAATTTTTATAATTACCGTAAATTCCCCGGTAAAAGCTGCTTCTTATTTTCCTACACTTTGAACTCTGCGGCTTATAAACCAGTGCGGCATAATTATTGATTTTTTTTTTTTTTCCGCGAAATTAATGATTTTGCCGCACTGTTTTATAAGCCGCAGAGTTCAAAGTGTAGGAAAATAAGAAGCAGCTTTTACTGTGGGAATTTAAGGTAATTTAAAAAAATTAAAAGTCAATTTCGCGAAAAAAAAAAAAAAAAATCCACAAATTAGCCGCATCGTTTTATAAGCCGCAGAGTTCGAAGTGTGTGTGTGTGGGGGGGAGGGGGGGGGGGAAGGAGCAGCTTTTACTTAGGGAGTTTACGTTAATTATTTAAAAAAAAAATTACATTTGGGAAAAAAAAATCCATAAATTAGCTGCACCATTTTATAAGCTGCAGAGTTCAATGTGTAGGGGGAAAGCAGCTTTTACTCGAGGAGTTTACGTTAATTAAAAAAAAAATTCACATTCGTGTAAAAAAAATTCCATAAATTAGCCGCACCATTTTATTAGCCGCAGAGTTCAAAGTGAAGGGGGAAGAAAAAAAAGCAGATTTTACTCGAGGAGTTTATGGTAATTGTTTTAAAAAAAAAGTTACTTTCGTGAAAAAAATAAAATATATAAATTAGCTGCACCGTTTTATAAGCCGCAGAGTTCAAAGTTTAGGGAGGAAAAAGGAAGCAGCTTTTACTCGGGAATTTAAGGTAATTATAAAAAATACAAAGTCAATTTCTCGAAAAAAACAAAAAAACATAAATTAGCCGCATCGTTTTATAAGCCGCAGAGTTCAAAGTGTAGGGGGGAAAAAGGAGCGGCTTTTACTTAGGGACTTTACGGTAATTATTTAAAAAAAAAAAAATTTAACATTTGTAAAAAAAAAAAAAAAAACATAAATTAGCTGCACCATTTTATAAACTGCAGAGTTTACGTTAATTAATTAAACAAAAAAAATTTACATTTGTGAAAAAAAACATTTTATAAGCTGCACAGTTCAAAGTGTAGAGAGAAGAAAAAAAAGCAGATTTTACTCGAGGAGTTTATGGTAATTGTTTTTTTAAAAAAAAATTACTTTCGTAAGAAAATAAAATACATAAATTAGCCGCACCGTTTTATAAGCCACAGAGTTCAAAGTGTAGGGGGGAAAAGGAAGCAGCTTTTAGTTGGGAATTTACGGCAATTCTTTTTTTTAAATAAATAAATAAATAAATGGGTTGTACTTGTATAGCGCTTTTCTACCTTCAAGGTACTCAAAGCACTTTGACACTACTTCCACATTCACACACACATTCACACACTGATGGAGGGAGCTGCCATGCAAGGCGCCAACCAGCACCCATCAGGAGCAAGGGTGAAGTGTCTTGCTCGGGACACAACGGACGTGACGAGGTTGGTTCTAGGTGGGATTTGAACCAGTGACCCTCGCGTTGCGCACGGCCACTCTCCCACTGCGCCACGCCGTCCCTAAAAGTAACTTTCCCGAAAAAAATACAATCCATAAATTAACCAACCGTTTGATAAGCCGCAGAGTTGAAAGTGTAGGAATAAAAGAAGCGTTCTTAGTCTGGGAATTTACGGTAATTATATATTTTTTAAAAATAGTCAATTTCTCGAAAAAAAAAAATCCATAAATTAGACGCACCATTTTAGAAGCCGCAGAGTACAAAGTGTAGGGAAAGAAAATAAGCAACATTTACTCGGGAATTTACGGTGATTATTAAAAAAAAAAAAGGAACTTTCCCAAAACTGCGAAATAAGAAAAATAGTGACAGTAGAAGTTCCTTAGCTTTGTGAAATGTGGCCCCCAAAACATTTATTTTGAATATCCCTGTTGTACTAACTCCCATTTCCATAAGAGTGGAATGTGTAGATCCAGTTCTGTGTGTAACAACTCTGCTTAATTGCATATTCCATCTGCGCAATCACTGCTTTCTGAACTTTTTCCTCCTTGCAAGTCGGCGCCCTGAGGGGTGTGGCGCAGCGCGTGGTTTGTGGCGGCGGAGAAGCGCACGTTCAGCAAAAAAGCAGAGAGCTCTCTCCACAGCGGCACCCTCCAGAGTAAACACCAGCCGTGGAGCCCTAAGTTAATTTGTTGCCAAGCTTAAAAGGTTTTTACCAGAAGTAAGTACACTATTCCTGTCGCTCCCGATAAACCCGCCATGATCATTCTTGGATCTCATTAACCAGGACCTCTCAAAAAGAGTTTATTGCCACACCGTAACCTACACACGCCTAAACCGCGCCTCGGTCTTTAGGCAGCAAAACACCAAGGCTGACTCACGCTGTATTTATTTATCCAGCCGGTTCGGGCCGGCTAATTGAAATCAGACAAATCCACATTTTCCTCCGCACACTCCGGCTCGTGAAATGCAACTCAACGCCGCGTAAAACCAGCAATGAAAGTCAGTCGTCTGTTTTAGCGTCTCCTGATTGTTTGAAACGCACTTTCACACTCCGAAGAGAATTAGTGTTGCTCGGAGAAACGTTGCATCGTAAAAGACGCTGGACATTGGTCAGGTTTTTAGCAGCGTGCAGTAAAAAACGTATTATTTATTGATAAAACTAACAAAAAGCAGTGACGAAAACAAAACAAAATGCAAAAGACTTACAGGAAATGTGGAGCAGATGGCGTCCACAAAGCGTCAAACGGATCATCAATGGTCACCAGTGAATAAACAATCGATAACAATGTCCGGACAACGAAGGAAAGGATCAACTTAAATAGTCTTGATTGCAAACAAGAAAACAGGTGAGGGGAAATGCTCCTAAACAGAAAAGAAACCGGAAAAAAATGCCAAAATAAAAGCGTAGTAATATGTATGGACGTAAATAATAATCACCATTGTTCTGATGTAAAAATCCTGATTAGTAACACAGCTATTTATTAATATGACCACCATAACTCAACTTTAAATACAAAAGCCAAAAGCAGTGAAGTTGTCACGTTGTGTAAATTGTAAATAAAAAGAGAATACAATCATTTGCAAATCCTTTTCAACTTATATTCAATTGAATAGACTGCAGCGTGCAGTAAAACAATGATTACTTATTAATAAAATGAACAAAACGCTAGAGCAACGAGGAAGTGCGGCGACGAAAACAAAAAAAAATGCAAAACCATTACAGGAAATGTGGAGCAGATGGCGTCCTCAAAGCGTCGAACGAATCATCAATGGTCACCAGTGAATAGAGAATCGATAACAATGTCCAGACAAGGAAGGAAAGGATCAACTTAAATAGTCTTGATTGCAAACAGAAAACAGGTGAGGGGAAATGCTCCTAAACGGAAAAGAAGCAGCCAACAAAACCAGAAAAAAAACGCCAAAATAAAAGCATAGTAATATGTATGGACGTAAATAATAATCACCATTGTTCTGATGTTAAAATCCTGATTAATAACACAATTATTTATTAATATGACCACCATAACTCAACTTTAAATACAAAAACCAAAAGCAGTGAAGTTGTCATGTTGTGTAAATTGTAAATAAAAAGAGAATATTTGCAAATCCTTTCCAACTTATATTCAATTGAATAGACTGCAGCGTGCAGTAAAATAATGATTACTTATTGATAAAATGAACCAAAAGCTAGAGCAACGGGGAAGTGCGGCGACGAAAACAAAAAAAATGCAAAACAATTACAGGAAATGTGGAGCAGATGGCGTCCACAAAGCGTCAAACGGATCATCAGTGGTCACCAGTGAATAGAGAATCGATAACAATGTCCAGACAACGAAGGAAAGGATCAACTTAAATAGTCTTGATTGCAAACAAGAAAACAGGTGAGGGGAAATGCTCCTAAACAGAAAAGAAGCAGCCAACAAAACCGGAAAAAAACGCCAAAATAAAAGCATAGTAATATGTATGGACGTAAATAATAATCACCATTGTTCTGATGTTAAAATCCTGATTAATAACACAATTATTTATTAATATGACCACCATAACTCAACTTTAAATACAAAAGCCAAAAGCAGTGTAGTTGTCATGTTGTGTAAATTGTAAATAAAAAGACAATATTTGCAAATCCTTTTCAACTTATATTCAATTGAATAGACTGCAGCGTGCAGTAAAACAATGATTACTTATTGATAAAATTAACAAAAAGCTAGAGCAACGAGGAAGTGCGGCGACGAAAACAAAAAAATAAGCAAAACAATTACAGGAAATGTGGAGCAGATGGCGTCCACAAAGCGTCGAACGAATCATCAATGGTCACCTGTGAATAGAAAATCGATAACAATGTCCGGACAACGAAGGAAAGGATCAACTTAAATAGTCTTGATTGCAAACAAGAAAACAGGTGAGGGGAAATGCTCCTGAACAGAAGTATAGCAGCCAACCAAACCGGAAAAAAACGCCAAAATAAAAGCACAGTAATATGTCTGGATGTAAATAATAATCACCATTGTTCTGATATGGGAAACCTGATTAATAAAACTCTTACTTATTAATTTGACCACCATAGCTCAACTTTAAATATAATTAAAAAGAACAATGGATATTAACTATGAACAAATATAAAGTAAAATAATAGACTTAGACTTAGACAAACTGTAATGATCCACAGGGGAAATTGTTCCACACAGTAGCTCAGTTACAAAGGATGGAAAGTGTAAGGATGGAAAGGATAATGCAGGTAAAAATATAGAGCTAAAAATGTACCGTAATAGCAATATAAAATATAACATGTATGTAATATTTACAAAACAAATGCACAACAACTAAAACTAGAGTTTGCAATTCCGATAGCTTGCTTAGATGTCCAGGATGTGTGGAGTCTGTGATGTTGGAACGGTTCAAATCGGATAAGAAATCTGGGATATGGAGAGGTTTTACTATTGCCCATTGTCTGTGGGGGGGAATTTACCGGAAATTCTAGGAAAATTGGGAATTTTGGGAAAGGGAAAACATGTTTTGCATTTGATATAGTGGAAGAGTAGTGAGGGTGGATGGTTGAAAGGTGGGAATCAGGTTTAATAATGGCGAAGAATTTGGAGAATTTAGAGCAGTGGTTTTTCTGAAGTGTTCCTGAGCTCATGTGGTGATATCCTTACACACCATGTCGCTTTTTGATGCAGTACCGCCTGAGGGATCAAAGGTAAAGGGAATTCAATGTTGGTTTTCAGCCTTGCCGCTTGCGTGCAGTGATTTCTCCGGAGTGTCTGAACCTTTTGATTATATTACGGAGTGTAGATGGTGATATCCCTCAATTCCTCGCAATAGCTGCTTGAGAAATGTTGTTCTTAAACAATTCGCTCAGGCATTTGTCGACAAAGTGGTGACCCTCGCCCCGTCCTTGTTTGTGAATGAGTGAGCGTTTCATGGAAGCTGCTTTTATAGCCAATCATGGCACCCACCTGTTCCCAATTAGCCTTCTCACATGTGGCATGTTCCAAATAAGTGTTTGATGAGCATTCCCTAACTTCCTCAGTCATTTTTGCCACTTGTGCCAGCTTTTTTAAAAACATGTTGCAGGCATCAAATCGGATAGGAAATGTGTGATATGGAGAGGTTTTAATATTGCCCATTGTCAGTGGGGAGAAAATTACCGTAAATTCTCGGAAAATTGGGAATTTTGGACAGGGAAAACATGTTTTGAATTAGATATAGTGGAAAAGTAGTGCTGCGATGAGGTGGCAACTTGTCCAGGGTGTACACCGCCTTCCGCCTGATTGTAGCTGAGATAGGCACCAGCGCCCCCCGCAACCTCAAAGGGAATAAGGAAATTAATGGAAGGATGGACGGACGGAAAAGTAGTGTGGGTGGATGGTTGAAAGGTCGGAATCGGGTTTAAAAATGGTGCGGAATTTGAAAAATTTAGGGCAGGTGTTTTTGAAGTGTTCCTGAGCCCATGTGTGATATCCTTTACACGCCGATGTCGCTTTGGCCCAGAATTTTAAAATTTAGGGCAGTGGTTTTTTGAAGTGTTCCTGAGCCCTTGTGGTGATATCCTTTATACACCGATGTCGTTTTGGCCCAGAATTTAAAACATTTAGGGCAGTGTTTTTTTTAACTGTTCCTGAGCCCATGTGGTGATATCCTTTACACACCGATGTCGCTTTTGCCCAGAATTTTCAAAATTTAGGGCAGTGGTTTTTGAAGTGTTCCTGGGCCCTTGTGGTGATATCCTTTACACACCGATGTCGTTTTGGCCCAGAATTTAAAACATTTAGGGCAGTGGTTTTTTGAAGTGTTCCTGAGCCCTTGTGGTGATATCCTTTACACACCTATGTCACTTTTTGATGCAGTACTGCCTGAGGGATGGAAGGTCACGGGCATTCAATGTTGGTTTTCAGCCTTGCCGCTTACGTGCAGTGATTTTTGATGATGATATTACGGAACGTCGATGGCGAAATCCCTAAATTCCTCGCATTAGCTGCTAGACATTTTTTCACATACTTTGCAAGATGTAAATACAATTGGACATGTCTTAATGGACACAATGGAACTTAAACACATGAGTCAAGCCGATATTTCAGTACACATTTAAATTTCAACAAAAAAAACATGTTTGGAATATACAAAACCCCAAACAGGTAAAGTTGTCACATTGTGTAAATGGTAATTAAAAACAGAATAGAATGATTTGCAAATAAATTTTCAATAGAATAGACTGCAAAGAAAATATATTTAAGATGGCAGCGTTCCTGGTGTTGTTGATGAATGGCTTTCGCTCTGCATAGTAGAGTTTTAACTTGAACTTACAGATGTAGCAACCAACTGTAGTTACTGACAGTGGTTTTCTGAAATGTTCCTGAGCACATGTGGTGATATCCTTCACACACTGATGTCATTTTTTGATGCCTGAGGGATCCAAGGTGCGTGATATCAACGCTTACGTGCAGTGATTTCTCCAGATTCTCTGAGCCTTTTGAAAATATTACGGAGCGTGGATGGTGAAATCCCTAAATTCCTTGCAATAGCTGCTTGAGAAATGTTGTTCTTAAACAATTTGCTCACGCATTTTTCGACAAAGCGGCGACCCTCGCCCCGTCCTTGTTTGTGAATGCATTTCATGGAAGCTGCTTTTATACCCAATCATGGCACCCACCGGTTCCCAATTAGTCTTTTCCACCTTTGTCCAAATAAGTGTTTGATGAGCATGCCTCAACTTTCTCAGTCGTTTTTGCCATTTGTGCAGCTTTTTTGAAACATGTTGCAGGCATCAAATTCCAAATGAGCTAATTTGCAAAAAATAACAACATTTTCCAGTTGGAACGCCAAATATCTTGTCTTTGCAGTCTGTTTAATTTAATATAAGCTGAAAAGCATTTGAAAATCAGTGTATTCTCTTTTTATTTATCATTTACACAAGGTGACAACTTCACTGCTTTTGGGGTTTGTACATAAAATGCAACTTTGGATGACCAGAGCTCATAGGTTTAGCACCACTGAGTATAATTGAGGTTTTTCTCCTTTTCTCTTTAATGAATGATTGGCAATTAGTGTCATAAGCTTTTATTTAACTCTTTCTGTAGCTGTCAGGGAGGCCATTGGTTCCCTCCTGAATGCGCACATAAACATCAACACAATGGCGCCCCTCTTAATTTGGGGCCAATGACAGGCTGAAAGGCGAGAGTGATAGATGGGCCGGCCTTAATCACCTTTAATCAGCTCCGTCCTTTAATGATGATATACGGCGTGCAGAATGCGGCGAGGAAAAAAGGAAAGAACGAAGGTCCGAAAAAAAAAAAAAGTCTGAATGTGGGAATTATAAGTAAAGACAGATGCCGTCCGTCTTCTTTATTTGCATACATTCACTTTTGCTGATTTGCTTAGCAGGGAAAAAAAAAAGCATTGTTTCCCTTTCACACAGTACCCCGTCTCATGTTTATTTATGGGGGCCAAAAGAAGAGAAATAGTCTGCTGGCCTAATTTAGTTTGGTGAGAGGAAAATTGTGTTTGTTCTGCTTGGTGACGGTCACTTCACGTGATGGAACCACCGGGGTGACGAATATGCCCTCTGTGCCTAGAAATAGTCGGAAAATATGTACGGCCCGGACAAAATAATAATCAACATTGTTTTGATATGAAAACCCTGATTAATAACACACTTAGTTATTAATTTGACCACCATAACTCAACTTTATATACAAAACCCCAAACCAGTGAAGTAGTCACGTTGTGTAAATGGTAAATAAATAGAGAATACAACAAATACTTTTCAATATATATTCAATTGAATAGACTGCAACGTGCAGTAAAAAAAAAAAAAAAGATTATTTATTGATAAAACGGACAAAAAGTAAGAGCGACCGGGAAGTGCTGTGACGAAAACAAAACAAAATGCAAAACACTTACAGGAAATGTGGAGCAGATGGCGTCCACAAAGCGCCGAAAGGATGGTCAATGGTCACCGGCGAATAGAGAATCGATAACAATGTCCAAAGCAAAGGATCAATTTAAATAGTCTGGATGGCAAACAGAAAACAGGTGAGAGGAAATACTCGTAAACAGAAGTGAAACAGCCAACAAAACGCCAAAATAAAAGCACAGTGATATGTCTGGAGGATTATGGCATAAATAATGATCACCATATGAAAATCCTGATTATAACACAGTATTAAAAATACATGTACTTCAAGCAAATATTACAAACCCCCGAAGTAGGGAAGTTGTCACGTTGTGTAAATGGTAAATAAAAAGAGAATACAATCATTTGCATCAACTTATATTCAAATGAATCGACTGCAAAGACAAGATATTTAATGTTCAAACTGGTAAACTTTGTTATTTTTTGCAAATATTAGCTTGTTTGGAATTTGATGCCTGTGACATGTTTCATAAAAGCTGGCACAGGTGGCAAAAAAGACTGAGAAAGTGGAGGAATGCTCATACACTTATTTGAAACATGGCACAGGTGAGCAGGCTAATTGGGAACAGGTGGGTGCCATGATTGGGTGCAAAAGCAGCTTCCATGAAATGTTCACTCATTCACTTTGTCAACAAATGCCTGAGCAAATTGTTAAACATTTCTCAACAAGCTATTGCAAGAAATTTAAGGATTTCCCCAGCTATGGTCTGTAATGTCATCAAAAAGTTCAAAGAATCTGGAAGAATCACTGCACGTAAGCGGCAAGGCTGAAAACCAACATTAAATGCTCTTGACCTGCATCAAAAAGCGACATCAGTGTGTGAAGGATATCACCACATGTGCTCAGGAACACTCCAGAAAACCACTGTCAGTAACTACAGTTGGTCGCTACGAATAAAATTCTACTGTGCAAAGCCAAAGCCATTTATCAACAACACCCAGAAATGTGGCCGGCTTTGCTGGGCTTGAGCTCATCTAAGATGGACTGATGCAAAGTGGAAAAGAGTTATGTGGTCTGACAGTCCACATTTTATATTGTTTTGGAAACTGTGGACGTTGTGTCCTCCAGAACAAAGAGGAAAGGAACCATCCGGACTGTTCCAGGCCCAAAGTGTAAAAGCCAACATTTCTGTGATGGCATTGGGGTGTATTAGTGGCCAAGGCATGGGTAACTTACACATCTGTGAAGGCGGCTTTAATGCTGAAAGGTACATCAGGTTTTGGAGCAACATATGCTGCCATCCAAGCAACGTTACCATGGACGCCCCTGGTTATTTCAGCAAGACAATACTTAGCCACGTGTTACGACATTGTGGCTTCGTAGTAAAAGAGTGCGGGTACTAGACTGGCCTACCTGTAGTTCAGACCTGTCTCCTATGGAAAATGCATGAAGGCTAAAATAGCACAACAGAGACCCTGGACTGTTGAACAACTTAAGCTGTCAAGCTTAATCCGGACCACGTAAGCGGCAAGGCTGAAAACCAACATTAAAAGCCCTTGACCTGCATCACAAAGCGACATATTTGTGTAAAGGATATCACCACATGTGCTCAGGAACACTCCAGAAAACCACTGTCAGCAACTACAGTTGGTCGCTACGAATAAAACTCTACTATGCAAAGCCAACGTCAACAACACCCAGAAATGTGGCCGGCTTCGCCGGGCTTGACCTCATGTAAGATGGACTGATGCAAAGTGGAAAAGAGTTATGTGGTCTGACAGTCCACATTTTATATTGTTTTGGAAACTGTGGACGTTGTGTCCTCCAGAACAAAGAGGAAAGGAACCATCCGGACTGTTCCAGGCCCAAAGTGTAAAAGCCAACATTTCTGTGATGGCATTGGGGTGTATTAGTGCCCAAGGCATGGGTAACTTACACATCTGTGAAGGCGCCTTTAATGCTGAAAGGTACATACAGGTTTTGGAGCAACATATGCTGCCATCCAAGCAACGTTACCATGGACGCCCCTCCTTATTTCAGCAAGACAATACTTAGCCACGTGTTACGACATTGTGGCTTCGTAGTAAAAGAGTGCGGGTACTAGACTGGCCTACCTGTAGTTCAGACCTGTCTCCTATTGAAAATGTATGAAGGCTAAAATAGCACCACGGAGACCCCGGACTGTTGAACAACTTAAGCTGTCAAGCTAAATCCAGACCACGTAAGCGGCAAGGCTGAAAACCAACATTAAAAGCCCTTGACCTGCATCACAAAGCGACATATTTGTGTAAAGGATATCACCACATGTGCTCAGGAACACTCCAGAAAACCACTGTCAGCAACTACAGTTGGTCGCTACGAATAAAACTCTTCTATGCAAAGCCAACGTCAACAACACCCAGAAATGTGGCCGGCTTCGCCGGGCTTGACCTCATGTAAGATGGACTGATGCAAAGTGTTGAAGAGTAAAGTGGTCGGAAAAGTCCACATTTCAAATTGTTTCGGAAAATGTGGACGTTGAGTCCTCCGGACCAAAGAGTATTAAGTGCAAAGTGTAAAAGGCAGCATGTGTGAGGGTATGGGGGTGCATTAGTGGCCAAGGCATGGGAAACGTACACATCAGTCAAGGCACCATTAATGCTGAAAGGTACATACAGGTTTTGGAGCAACATATGTTGTTATCGTGGACGCCCCTGCTTATTTCAGCGAGAACATGCCAAGCCACATGTTACAACAGCGTGGCTTCGTAGTAAACGAGTGCGGGTACTAGACTGGCCTACCTGTAGTTCAGACCTGTCTCCTATGGAAAATGCATGAAGGCTAAAATAGCACCACGGAGACCCCGGACTGTTGAACAACTTAAGCTGTCAAGCTTAATCCAGACCACATAAGCGGCAAGGCTGAAAACCAACATTAAAAGCCCTTGACCTGCATCACAAAGCGACATATTTGTGTAAAGGATATCACCACATGTGCTCGGGAACACTCCAGAAAACCACTGTCAGTAACTACAGTTACTATGCAAAGCCAAAGTCAACAACACCCAGAAATGTGGCCGGCTTTGCCGGGCTGGAGCTCATCTATGATGGACTGATGCAAAGTGGAAAAGAGTTCTGTGGTCTGACAAGTCCACATTTCAAATTGTTTCGGAAACTGCACATTTTGTCCTCCGGACCAAAGAGTATTAGGTGCAAAGTGTAAAAGGCAGCATGTGTGAGGGTATGGGGGTGCATTAGTGGCCAAGGCATGGGTAACGTACACATCAGTCAAGGCACCATTAATGCTGAAAGGTACATACAGGTTTTGGAGCAACATATGTTGTTATCGTGGACGCCCCTGCTTATTTCAGCGAGAACATGCCAAGCCACATGTTACAACAGCATGGCTTCGTAGTAAACGAGTGCGGGTACTAGACTGGCCTGCCTGTAGTCCAGACCTGTCTCCCATTGAACATGAGTGAAGGCTAAAATAGCACAACGATGACCCTGGACTGTTGAACAACTTAAGCTGGACATCAAGCAAGAATGGGAAATAATTCCACCCGAAAAGATTAATATAGAAATATGTATAGACGGTTTAGAATCGTGAACCCTGGTGTTAT
The DNA here is from genome assembly GCF_033978795.1 of Nerophis ophidion. NCBI lineage: Eukaryota > Metazoa > Chordata > Actinopteri > Syngnathiformes > Syngnathidae > Nerophis > Nerophis ophidion. The sequence goes on along the minus strand of NC_084623.1, from coordinate 4,285,807 downwards.
TTGATGCATGCACATGTGTGTTTTTGTTCCTCTTAACAATGGAAACTAGGACTGAAAAAGTCGAGCAAACAAGCTGCAACCCCATCAGAGAACTGCTGGACACCATCACAGGCCTCGTCCTTAACTGTGGCGGCGGCCGTCACAGGCCGGGTGTTGTTGACGTGCCGCTGACCAGCTCGGCTGTCAGGGTGGCCAGAGATTGACGCGCGGTGGGGTTGGGGGGCGGGGGGTGCTGTCAGAGCGTCTGGGCCCCAAGACAATACCGTTACAGTGGGGATGAAGACCGCATGAATGACCAGAGGAAATCATGGGGCGAGCAGGAATGTTCCCCCGCTGGGCGCACACATGGTATTCCGTTCTGCGCCAGGGTGATAACCTCCACTTACTCCAGTAACAGACAGCCTGTCGTTAAAAACAGATCTGTCAAAGAGTTTTGATTTCGGACGAATGCGGAATATTGGAAGAGATGTTCCAGGTTACGATCTTCAGACGCATTTCCAGCAAGCTCCCAACGGTAGGATTTGGAACAGTCCACCCAGAACTGACTTCTTTTTTCCGCCCTGGGGGTGTATAGTTGGGATGTCCACATAAAATCCGTAAATATTCGTATGACTCAGCAATGAAGTCGACAAGCTCGGTCTTCTTGACAAAAATATTTAGCTTTAATTCCAGTTGAAAGTTACTTCCATTTAACCTGTGTTGGCCAATCAATGGACCCTAGAAGGTCTGTACTTGCTACTCGGAAGTCCAAAGATGGGAAGCATCAAGTAGTTTGGAAGTTTTCTCATTTTCGATGGTAAGAGACATCCCCAAATATGAATTATATTTGAAACTAGAAGAAGCAATTCCTTAAGGAAATGGGTGTGAATTCTCCAATGCTGAGGTTGAACTGAAATGCTGACAGAATGTATTATGAAAGTAAGAATAGTTTCAGTGTTGGAACGGTTTGAAAGTTGAAGAGTTTAAAATTTCCGGGAAAAACTGGAATTTGGTTTGGAACTTGGGAAAGTGTTTGTTGGATGAGTTAAATGTGTTCATGTTGGAATGGTTTGAATGGTTGGAAAAATATGCAAATTGTAGAAGTTTAAAAAGTGGACAATTCATTTTGAAAGAGGAAAATGTCCCGAAAAACTGGGAATTAAAATGTTTTTTTTTTTAAAAGGGAGCACATAATTTTGAACAGGCTGAATATTTTGGAGTTGGAATGGTTTTAATCGGATTCAAAATGTGTGAGTTGTGGAATTTCGAAAATTCATTTCAATGGGGATTTCAGGAAAACACGGAATTTTTGAGGAATCGGGTTTAAAAATGGTGCGGGATTTGAAAAATTTAGGGCAGTGGTTTTTGAAGTGCTCCTGAGCCCATGTGGTGATATCCTTTACACACCGATGTCGCTTTGGCACAGAATTTGAAAAATTTAGGGCAGTGGTTTTTTGAAGTGTTCCTGAGCCCTTGTGGTGATATCCTTTACACACTGATGTTTTTTTTGATGCAGTACTGCCTGCTTGATGGAAGGTCACGGGCATTCAATGTTGGTTTTCAGCCTTGCCGCTTACGTGCAATGATTTCTCCGGATTTTTCTAAACCTATTGATTATATTACGGAACGTAGATAGTGAAATCCCTAAATTCCCTGCAATAGCTGCTAGACATTTTTTCACATACTTTGCAAGTTGTAAATACAATTGGATATGTGTTAATGGACAGAATGGAACTTTAAACACATGAGTCAAGCCGATATTTCAGTACACATTTAAATTTGTTAAAAGACTTGAATGTTCTAAACAATGTGAAAAGGTTGGTGTTGGAATTTTTTGAATCGGTCAAGAAATGTTGAAGTAGTTGAATTGAAAAACGGTATTACGGAATTCCTGGGAATTTCATGGAAATTTGGGAATTTCCTGAAAATCGAGAATTTTTTTGGAAAGTGTTAAAATACTTGATGTTCTAAATGAGTTGAAAAGGTTGGTGTTGGAATTTTTCTAATCGGTCAAGAAATGTTGAAGTAGCAACATGTCGAATTCAGAAACGGTATTACGGAAATCCTGGAATTTCTGGAAAACCGGGAATTTTTACAGTTTTAAAAAACAACTTCCTTTTTTCCCTGATTAAGAGGAATGTTTGGACGGTGGGACGGTTGAAGTGGTTTGAGAAATGTGGGAGGAGTAGTCAACAGAATAGGGGGTGAAAATAAATCTTTGGAAAACTAGGAATTCTGGAAAATCCTGGAATTTTTTTGAACTTGGAAAAAAGTAGGTACAATTTTCAAGATTTGGAACTTGTTGAAGGTGGAATAGTTTAAATTAGGTGAAAAATGTGGAAAAGGTGGAAGTTTGAAAAACGGAGAGTCCATTTTGAATTAGGTGAAAATGTCCCGAAAAACCTGAAATTTTTGGAAATCTGGGAATTCTTTAAAGGTTGTTGAAGGAGAGCACACACTTTTGAACAGGTTGAATATTTGGGAGTTGTAACAGTTTGAATCCGATTAAAAATGTGGGTATTGTGGAACTTTAAAAAATGTCCCTTTCAATTCAATGTGTAATACAACATGTTACAGCCCTGTAATTATGTCCAATAGTGTGTGTTACACACTATTTATGTCCAATACAATGAGTTACAGCCCTTTAATTATGTCCAATACGTGTTACACACTAAGTATGTTCAACACAACGTGTTACAGCCCTGTAATTATATCTAATAGTGTGTGTTACACACTAATTATGTCCAATACAACGTGTTATAGCCCTAGAAGTATGTCTAAGTGTGTGTTACACACTAATTATGTCCAATACAACGTGTTACATCCCTGTAATTATGTCCAATACGTGTTACACACTAATTATGTCCAATACAACATGTTACACACTAATGATGTCCAATACAATGTGTTACAGCCCTGTAATCATGTCCAATAGTGTGTGTTACACACCAATTACTGTATGTCCAATACAACGTGTTACAGCCCTGTAAGTATGTCCAATAGTGTGTGTTACACACTAATTATGTCCAATACAACATGTTACACACTAATGATGTCCAATACAATGTGTTACAGCCCCATAATTATGTCCAATACGTGTTACACACTAATTATGTCCAATACAACATGTTACACACTAATGATGTCCAATACAACATGTTACAGCCCTGTAATCATGTCCAATAGTGTGTGTTACACACCAATTATGTCCAATACAACGTGTTACAGCCCTGTAATTATGTCCAATAGTGTGTGTTACACACTAATGATTTCCAATAGAACGTGTTACAGCCCTGTAAGTATGTCCAATAGTGTGTGTTAAACACTAATTATGTCCACTACAACATGTTACACACTAATGATGTCCAATACAATGTGTTACAGCCCCGTAATTATGTCCAATACGTGTTACACACTAATTATGTCCAATACAACATGTTACACACTAATGATGTCCAATACAAGGTGTTACAGCCCTGTAATGATGTCCAATAGTGTGTGTTACACACCAATTATGTCCAATACAACGTGTTACAGCCCTGTAATTATGTCCAATAGTGTGTGTTACACACCAATTATGTCCAATACAACATGTTACAGCCCTGTAATCATGTCCAATAGTGTGTGTTACACACTAATGATTTCCAATAGAACGTGTTACAGCCCTGTAAGTATGTCCAATAGTGTGTGTTACACACCAATTATGTCCAATACAACATGTTACAGCCGTGTAAGTATGTCCAATAGTGTGTGTTACACACTAATTATGTCCAATAAAACGTGTTACAGCCCTGTAATTATGTCCAATAGTGTGTGTAACACACTAATTATGTCCGATAGAATGTGTTACAGCCCTGTAATTTTGTCTAATAGTGTGTGTAACACACTAATCATGTCCAATACAACATGTTACAGCCCTGTAATTATGTCCAATAGTGTGTGTAACACACTATTTATGTCCAATACAACGTGTTACAGCCCTGTAATTAAGTCCAATAGTGTGTGTTACACACTAATGATTTCCAATACAACCTGTTACAGCCCTGTAAGTATGTCCAATAGTGTGTGTTACACACTAATGATTTCCAATACAACATGTTACAGCCCTGTATGTCCAATAGTGTGTGTTACACACTAATTATGTCCAATACAACATGTTACAGCCGTGTAAGTATGTCCAATAGTGTGTGTTACACACTAATTATGTCCAATACAACATGTTACAGCCCTGTAATTATGTCCAATAGTGTGTGTAACACACTATTTATGTCCAATACAACGTGTTACAGCCCTGTAATTAAGTCCAATAGTGTGTGTTACACACTAATGATTTCCAATACAACTTGTTACAGCCCTGTAGGTATGTCCAATAGTGTGTGTTACACACAAATTATGTCCAATACAACATGTTACAGCCGTGTAAGTATGTCCAATAGTGTGTGTTACACACTAATTATGTCCAATAAAACGTGTTACAGCCCTGTAATTATGTCCAATAGAATGTGTTACAGCCCTGTAATTTTGTCCAATAGTGTGTGTAACACACTAATTATGTCCAATACAACGTGTTACAGCCCTGTAACGACGTCCAATAGTGTGTGTTACACACGCCACCCTGGCTGCACTTTGACTTTCACTTCCAGCATGTTCCTGGCTGGCCACGCAGTGGGAGAGTGGCCGTGTGCAACCCGAGGGTCACTGGTTCAAATCCCACCTAGTACCAACCTCGTCACGTCCGTTGTGTCCTGAGCAAGACACTTCACCCTTGCTCCTGATGGGTGCTGGTTGGCGCCTTGCATGGCAGCTCCCTCCATCAGTGTGTGAATGTGTGTGTGAATGTGGAAATAGTGTCAAAGCGCTTTGAGTACCTTGAAGGTAGAAAAGCGCTACACAAGTACAACCCATTATGAGTCTGCTGCAGCTTCACCTTCACGGTGGAGGGAAGGCTGAGAAGAGAAAAGTGAAGATGGCGAGGGAAGCGGCGTTACAAGTCAAGTAATGAAAGTCTGTTACACTCGCACGGCCAACACGTGTGTTTAGTCTCCTGAAGTGAAGCCGCAGCCACACTTAACACCGCGGGAGCAAAGACAACTAAACACTCTTTCCTTTCTGCACTTTTTACACTTTTTCCTTCTGACGGCAAAGTAACAATGAAAATAAATCAAATAATAATGTGCATGACTTGTGTGCTGGGAGGCCTTCTGCTCCTCCTGTGAGATGTTCCTCTGAGCTGGGAGTTATGTTTGCCATCAAGCCTCAGTCACTTCTAAATCATTTATTAATTAGCTTTTGAGATGATTAGAATGAGTATGTGCCGCTACTACAGCGTTAGCCCGATGTGAAAGAGATGATGCAGTATTATCTGCTCACAGATGCTCCCTGCTGGTTGTTTGAGCACACTGCAGCTAGCCTTGGGTAAATGAACCATCCTCCGCTCCTTATTGCTTCGTAACAATCTATTGACTGTTTTTTTTCCGGACTATGGAGCACACCGGTATATAAGCCACACCCACAAGACATTTGTAAAAATATTTTTTTGCATAAAGCCGCACCACACTATAAGCCACGCCCACAAAATGGGAAAAAAATAATAACGACATTCCGCATATAAGCTGCACCTAGCTATAAGCCACGCCCACAAAATGTCATAAAATAATAATATGCCGCATATAAGCCGAATATTACCCACAAAATTGGAAAAAATTATAACGACATTCCGCATATAAGCTGCACCTAGCTATAAGTCGCATCCACAAAATGGGGAAAAAATAATAAAAATAATCCGCATATAAGCTGCACCTAGCTATAAGCCACGCCCACAAAATGTCATAAAATAATAATGTGCCGCATATAAGCCGAATATTACCCACAAAATTGGAAAAAATTATAACAACATTCCGCATAAAAGCCGCACCAAGTTATAAGCCACACCCACAAAATGGGAAAAAAATAATAACAATAATCTGCATATAAGCTGCACCTAGCTATAAATCGCATCCATAAAATGGGGAAAAAATAATAACAATAATCCGCATATAAGATGCACCAAGCTATAAGCCGCACCCACAAAATGGCAAAAAATAATACCAATAATCCGCATATAAGCCGCATTGAGCTATAAATCGCATCCACAAAATGGCAAAAAATAATAACAATAATCAGCATATAAGCCGCACCAAGCTATAAACCGCACCCACACAATGGCGAAAAATAATAACAATAATCTGCATATAAGCCGCACCGAGCTATAAATCGCATCCACAAAATGGCAAAAAATAATAACAATAATCAGCATATAAGCCGCACCAAACTATAACCGCACCCACACAATCGTGAAAAATAATAACAATAATCTGCATATAAACCGCACCGAGCTATAAGTCGCATCCAGAAAATGGCAAAAAATAATAACAATAATCCGCATATAAGCCGCACTGAGCTATAAATCGCATCCACAAAATGGCAAAAAATAATAACAATAATCAGCATATAAGCCGCACCAAGCTATAAACCGCACCCACACAATGGCGAAAAATAATAACAATAATCTGCATATAAGCCGCACCGAGCTATAAATCGCATCCACAAAATGGCAAAAAATAATAACAATAATCAGCATATAAGCCGCACCAAACTATAACCGCACCCACACAATGGCGAAAAATAATAACAATAATCTGCATATAAACCGCACCGAGCTATAAGTCGCATCCAGAAAATGGCAAAAAATAATAACAATAATCAGCATATAAACCGCACCAAGCTATAACCGCACCCACACAATGGCGAAAAATAAAAACAATAATCAGCATATAAGCCGCACCGAGCTATAAGTCGCATCCACAAAATGGCAAAAAATAATCACAATAATCAGCATATAAGCCGCACCAAGCTATAACCGCACCCACACAATTGTGAAAAACAAAACAAATGTTTCCGCATACAAGCCGCACCTACAAAATGACAAAAAATACATGTGCATTTTAGAAACCAAGCCAAATCCCAATTTCCCACAGGTCTCTCTAGCTGATGTCACACATCACTTGGCACTGCCTTTTAAAGGCACATACACACATGCACTCTTCTTTCATGAAACGTCGCTCAAGTGCTTATTCCGGATATTTGAAGTTGCTTTACGTAACACATTATTTATTTTTCCTTATTGTAATATATTTCAGTACAAACTCATCCAAAATGTAATAGTTTTTCCAAGTGTAATAATACTACAGTTTCCATCGATCCAATTATTACATTTATTAAAGACTAATTCAGTCACTTTTTCTTAAAAGTATCAAACACCTAAAATACATGTACTTTGTCCAGGTTAAGTGTGCATTTTAGAAACTATGATAACAATCATTTTAAGTCACATCCTGATTTCCCACTCGACTCCCTGGTTGATGTCACACATCACTTGGCACCAGCTTTTAAAGGCACATACACACACGCACTCTGCTTTCATGAAACGTCGCTCAAGTGCTTATGCCAGATTGTCCAAGTTGCTTTAAGTAATACATTAATTATTTTTCCCTTTAGTAACACATTTTGGATGGCTTTGAACTGAAAATATAATTGGTTGTACTTTTTTAAGTGTGATAATAATACAGTTTCCATCAATCCAATGAATTACATGTATTAAAGAGTAATTGTGTTAGTAGTTTGGTTACTTTTATTTGTAATGCAACAATTGCTTATAATAAATAAATACTTTTTTTAAAGTAATTTGCAGAACACTGTCAGTCACGTGCAGGATTCTCACAGGAATCACGCAAAAACTAATCCAGACTTGCTGTATTTAGTACACATTTTGACCGAATATCCTGTTAAACTGATTATGACAGATTCTGCAGTGGGAGACAATATTTCCAATATTTCCTGTTCGCAACCACAAGTTTGCACTTTTTCCAGGTTAAGTGTGCATTTTAGAAACCAGGATAACAATCACTTCAAGCCAAGCCCCCATTTCTCACCCCAAAAACCATCTAATTAATAACATTTATTAAAGAGTAATTCCTTTATTATTCCAGTTACTTTTTTTGTATAGCAACAAGTACCTATAATAAATACTTACATTTTTTTTAAGTTATTTGCAGAACACTGTCAGTCACATGCAGAATTCTCAAAGGAATTATGCAAAAACTAATACAAACCTGCTGTATTTACTTCTAAGCAAAGCATATTTTTTGACAGAAAATCCTGTTTAACTGATTATGACAGATTCTGCAATGGGAGACAATATTTCCAATATTTCCTGTTGGAAACCACAAGTTTGCACTTTTTCCAGGTTAAGTGTGCATTTTAGAAACCAGGATAACAATCACTTCAAGCCAAACCCCCCAAAAACCTAACCTGATCTGTCTCGTAAAAAAAATAAAAAAAATAATAAAAAATAGTCAGTTTGGAGGACTTCTGGAATCCGTCCCATTGCCCTTCTGCAGCTAAAGTATCACACGTGTCCGCCAAGTAAGACATTTTTTAAACAATCAAAATTGCTCATCGAAATGAAAAATTAAAGCAGTACTATTATTATTAATAATAATAATAATAGTACTGCTTTAATTTTTCATTATTAAAAAATAGTCAGTTTGGAGGATTTCTGGAATCCGTCCCATTGCTCTTCTGCAGCTAAAGTATCACACGTGTCCGCCAAGTAAGCATTTTTTAAATAATCAAAATTGCTCATCGAAATGAAAAATTAAAGCAGTACTATTATTATTATTAATAATAATAATAATAAAAAATAGTCCGTTTGGAGGACTTCTGGAATCCGTCCCATTGCCCTTCTGCAGCTAAAGTATCACACGTGTCCGCCAAGTAAGACATTTTTTAAATAATCAAAATTGCTCATCGAAATGAAAAATTAAAGCAGTACTATTATTATTATTAATAATAATAATAATAAAAAATAGTCCGTTTGGAGGACTTCTGGAATCCGTCCCATTGCCCTTCTGCAGCTAAAGTATCACACGTGTCCGCCAAGTAAGACATTTTTTAAACAATCAAAATTGCTCATCGATATGAAAAATTAAAGCAGTACTATTATTATTATTAATAATAATAAAAAATAGTCAGTTTGGAGGACTTCTGGAATCCGTCCCATTGCCCTTCTGCAGCTAAAGTATCACACGTGTCCGCCAAGTAAGCATTTTTTAAACAATCAAAATTGCTCATCGAAATGAAAAATTAAAGCAGTACTATTATTATTATTAATAATAATAATAAAACATAGTTAGTTTGGAGGACTTCTGGAATCCGTCCCATTGCCCTTCTGCAGCTAAAGTATCACACGTGTCCGCCAAGTAAGACATTTTTTAAACAATCAAAATTGCTCATCGAAATGAAAAATTAAAGCAGTACTATTATTATTATTAATAATAATAATAATAAAAAATAGTCCGTTTGGAGGACTTCTGGAATCCGTCCCATTGCCCTTCTGCAGCTAAAGTATCACACGTGTCCGCCAAGTAAGACATTTTTTAAACAATCAAAATTGCTCATCGATATGAAAAATTAAAGCAGTACTATTATTATTATTAATAATAATAATAATTAAAAAAATAGTCCGTTTGGAGGACTTCTGGAATCCGTCCCATTGCCCTTCTGCAGCTAAAGTATCACACGTGTCCGCCAAGTAAGACATTTTTTAAATAATCAAAATTGCTCATCGAAATGAAAAATTAAAGCAGTACTATTATTATTATTATTAATAATAATAATCATAAAAAATAGTCAGTTTGGAGGACTTCTGGAATCCGTCCCATTGCTCTTCTGCAGCTAAAGTATCACACGTGTCCGCCAAGTAAGACATTTTTTAAACAATCAAAATTGCTCATCGAAATGAAAAATTAAAGCAGTACTATTATTGTTATTAATAATAATAATAATAAAATATAGTCCGTTTGGAGGACTTCTGGAATCCGTCCCATTGCTCTTCTGCAGCTAAAGTATCACACGTGTCCGCCAAGTAAGACATTTTCTAAACAATCAAAATTGCTCATCGAAATGAAAAATTAAAGCAGTACTATTATTATTATTAATAATAATAAAAAATAGTCAGTTTGGAGGACTTCTGGAATCCGTCCCATTGCCCTTCTGCAGCTAAAGTATCACACGTGTCCACCAAGGAAGACATTTTTTAAACAATCAAAATTGCTCATCGAAATGAAAAATTAAAGCAGTACTACTATAATTATTAATAATAATAATAATAAAAAATAGTCCGTTTGGAGGACTTCTGGAATCCGTCCCATTGCCCTTCTGCAGCTAAAGTATCACACGTGTCCGCCAAGTAAGCATTTTTTAAACAATCAAAATTGCTAATCGATATGAAAAACTAAAGCAGTACTATTATTATTATTAATAATAATAATAATAAAAAATAGTGAGTTTGGAGGACTTCTGGAATCCGTCCCATTGCCCTTCTGCAGCTAAAGTATCACACGTGTCCGCCAAGTAAGACATTTTTTAAACAATCAAAATTGCTCATCGAAATGAAAAATTAAAGCAGTACTATTATTATTATTAATAATAATAATAATAAAAAATTGTGAGTTTGGAGGACTTCTGGAATCCGTCCCATTGCCCTTCTGCAGCTAAAGTATCGCACGTGTCCGCCAAGTAAGACATTTTCTAAACAATCAAAATTGCTCATCGAAATGAAAAATTAAAGCAGACGATTCCTTACAACCAAACAATTGCCAGAAAGGGAACTGTGATAGTTCCAGAAACATACCGCGTCTATGAAAACATCTCCAATCTCAAGCAGATGTTGGGACTCCGGTGTAATTAAGTCAAAGTGATGCTCCACGCAACTTAGCAGACCTCGACGTTCCCATGCATTCTGAGCGCCTGCTGAGCTCTCGTCTTCGGCCCGATTTCTTCCCTTGTTGTTTTTATAGGCTCATAAATAGTCGGCGCTAAATGAATGAGGCCTCGGAGACGGGGAGGGGGGCATGTGATTGATGGCATTATTACAACGCGGCACATCTCTCTCTCTGGTCGGCGTCGCGCCTCGGACGCCTCGGCACGGGGCGAAAAAGATAGAGATGGAAACGTGAGTTGACGTGCTCGATCATTAGCAGCCGCAGACATTAAAAATCCAATGTGCAAATCAGTCACGTTTACAATTCCATTTGGCAAATGTAAAGACTTCATTACAGACACATATTGCTTCTCCAGGAACCAGCTGACTTGCACTAAAGTGAGATGAAGCCTTTCCTTTTCTTACCTGGGGACAATTGACGGAATATCGAACGGGCCACAAAGAACCTGAGCTACTAAGATCCAAACAGCGGCGTGCATAAGCTTCACTAATGTGTGTACTATGAAAGGGGGGTGTAGCGTGTGATCTACTAAGACTGTGTGTGCATTTGATAACTGCCCTATTCAAAATACTGTATATGTTTACACCATGGAGACACTCATTGACTGCACCGTCATGCTAACATGTGGTGCTTTCAGATTCAGAATGACTTTATTAATTGGATTTTCAGCACAATCCCATTCAAAATCAGACAAGGGTTACTGAAATATTGAAAAAGGATCGCTGATGTGAAGTGAAGTGAATTATATTTATATAGCGCTTTTCTCTAATGACTCAAAGCGCCGATTGTATTGTACCATATGTCCCGGCAAGAAATCTGCGTTCAAAGGACTCCGGCTTATTAGTGATTCCCAAAGCCCAAAAAAAGTCTGCGGGCTATAGAGCGTTTTCCGTTCAGGCTCCAGTACTCTGGAATGCCCTCCCGGTAACAGTTCGAGATGCTACCTCAGTAGAAGCATTTAAGTCTCACCTTAAAACTCATTTGTATACTCTAGCCTTTAAATAGACTCCCTTTTTAGACCAGTTGATCTGCCGTTTCTTTTCTTTTTCTTCTATGTCCCACTCTCCCTTGATGAGGGGGTCCGGTCCGATCCGGTGGCCATGTACTGCTTGCCTGTGTATCGGCTGGGGACATCTCTGCGCTGCTGATCCGCCTCCGCTTGGGACGGTTTCCTGCTGGCTCCGCTGTGAACGGGACTCTCGCTGCTGTGTTGGATCCGCTTTGGACTGGACTCTCGCGACTGTGTTGGATCCATTATGGATTGAACTTTCACAGTATCATGTTAGACCCGCTCGACATCCATTGCTTTCCTCCTCTCCAAGGTTCTCATAGTCATCATTGTCACCAATGTCCCACTGGGTGTGAGTTTTCCTTGCCCTTATGTGGGCCTACCGAGGATGTGGTAGTGGTTTGTGCAGCCCTTTGAGACACTAGTGATTTAGGGCTATATAAGTAAACATTGATTGATTGATTGATTGATTTACATAGTGAAACCCAATATCTGAGTTACATTTAAAGCAGTGTGGGTGGCACTGGGAGCAGGTGGGTAAAGTGTCTTGCCCAAGGACACAACGGCAGTGACTAGGATGGCGGAAGCGGGAATCGAACCTCCAACCCTCAAGTTGCTGGCACGGCCACTCTACCATCCGACCTATACCGAATTTGCCAAACTCTGGCGCTCCTTACAAAAAAGGTGAGAGACAGGTAAACGTGGTTGGGGGGAGTAAAAAATATTCAGTCAAAGGCTGGACTCCAGGGAGGGGGTCCAGATTAAGGTCAAGGAAAGAAAAAAACCCTCATAGCCATAGCAGACTAACATGGAATCAACAAAACTTGCAACAGAGGGGAAGGGAGTGGGAGCTACGGAGGCCGGCTGCGATGGATAGTTTTGAAACATGCAGTTGGTGCACTAATTGTAAGTGTATATTGTGTTTTTTATGTTGATTTAATTAAAAAAAAATAATAATAAATAAATAAAAATCTTATTTTTTTTTTTTTTTTTTAACAAAAATTCTTCTGGTACCGCGGCCCGGTACCGTAGCTCCCACTCCCTTCCCCTCTGTTGCAAGTTTTGTTGATTCCATGTAAATCTGCTATGGCTATGAGGGTTTTTTTCTTTCCATGACCTCAATCTGGATCCCTTCCCTGGAGTCCAGCCTTTGACAGAATATTTTTTACTCCCCACCAATCCAATTAATAAAGTCATTTTGAATCGGTTGTTGGGGACCACTGATTTAAAGGATACAGTCCTGCAGGACAATCTACGATGGAACCCACACAGAAGACGTCGCCACTCACTGTGAGGAAGTGCTGGAATGTTCCACAAAAAGCATTATAATATATATATATATATATATATATATATATATATATATATATATATATATATATATATATATATATATATTAGGGATGCACCGAAATGAAATTTTGTGGCCGAAGCCGAATAAAATTTAAACGCTTGGCCGAATACCGAATACCGAATAATGAATGCAGTTTTTCACAGTTTTTTTAATATTGCATAAATAGCCTAGAATAAATATTTAGACATGTTTTTCAAATAAAGTAATTTTTCTATTGAATGTTGACATTTTTTTAATAATCCAGTAGCCTTTGCTTTTCAAAAAAAGCACAAAGTTTTTCATTTATATTAGGCCTTCAAACAAAACATGCATTCCAAAAAAATAAAGTGCATTAAAGTGGATAAACCCACAACAAATGAATGATTGTCCTTTTGGCAAAAGTCTGCTTAGCCACAGTAGATATGCTAATAATGTAAACAGAAGGCTCAAGTAAATCTCAATAAGTGTGTGCTTGTAACCTCATACACTTATACAGGTAGCCTACACAACAGGCTAATAATGTAAACAGAGGCCCCACTAAATCTCAATAAGTGTGTGCATGTAACCTCATACACTTATACAGGTACACAACATATCCCAACGTCACCGCCTCAAAAAATTGCGTCACACGCCACTATTCGGCCTTGTTTTTAACTCATTCCACCGAAGGCTGAATGTGGCCTTTTTTTGCCATATTCGGCCGAATATATTCGGTTACCGATTAATCGGTGCATCCCTAATATATATATATATATATATATATATATATATATATATATATATATATATATATAGTGCAAAGACTTTCTGCAAAGTCAATGTCAATGTGACCTTCCAATTAGCCCACGTACAATACGCAGTGAGCTTCGTGGAATAGGTTTCCATGGCCGGGCAGCAGCACCTAAGCCATGAATCACCAAGTGCAATGCAAAGTGTGGGATGCAGTGAAGTAACACAGAGGTCCCCAACCTTTTTGTAGCTGCGGACCAGTCAAGGCTTGATGATTTGTAATTTTTTATTATTTTTAAATCAATTTATTTATTTATTTTTGTCATAAAAATTGCGTTTTCTGGGGTTGGTGCACTATTGTAAGTGTATCTTGTGTTTTGTATGTAGATTTAATAAAAAAATATTAAATAAAAAGGTATAAAAATGTTTTCTGCGGCCCAGTACGCATCGCCACTGGACTCTAGAGCAGTGGAGACATTTCGGACTGCATTGTGCCGAGTGTGAAATATGCTAGAGGAGGAATTATGGTGTGGGGTTGTTGTTTTTCTTCAGGAGTTGGGCTTGGCTCCTTAGTTCCAGTAAAAAGGACTTTGAATGCTCTAGAACAGTGGTTCTCAAATGGGGGTACTTGAAGGTATGTGAGATTTTTTTTGTTTAAATATTCTAAAAATAGCAACAATTCAAAAATCCTTTATAAATATACAAACGTGTATTTATTGAATAATACTTCAACAAAATATGAATGTAAGTTCATAAACTGTGAGAATAAATACAACAATGCAATATTCAGTGTTGAAGGCTCGATTTTTTCATAAATATTGATGTTATAGTTTTTATTTTGTGAAGAAAAATGTTTAGAATGAAGTTGATGAATCCAGGTGGATCTCTATTACACTTTAAGTTGTTGATTACTTCTATGTGGAGAAATTTTTATTTATAACACTTGTTTATTTTGCAACAAGTTTTTACTTATTTTTATATCTTTTTTTCCAAATAGTTCAAGAAAGACCACAACAAATGAGCAATATTTTGCACTGTTATATAATTTAATAAATCAGAAACTGATGACCTCGTGCTGTATTTTACTTCTTTTCAACCAAAAATGCTTTGCTCTGATTAGGGGGTACTTGAATTAAAAAAATGTTTTACAGGGGGTACATCACTAAAAAAAAGGTTGAGAACCACTGCTCTAAAATACCAGAACATTTTGGACAATTCCATTCTCGTTCATATGTGAGTAAAGGCAGGTGGCCAAATACTTTTGGCAATATAGCGTTGCAATTAACACCTGATTTCACTGCTAATTGGATGCAGCGTCGAAGCAGCCCTCTCTCTCTCTCTCTCTCCTTCTTGTCTCACAACCTCTAAATCTCCTGGTGGGCGTGCACGTGTGTGTGTGCGTGCACGTGTGTGTGTGTGTGTGCACGTGTGTGTGTGTGTGCACGTGTGTGTGTGTGTGTGCGCGACATTAGCATGCTGAACACATGCAGATAGAAGTCATAGCCAGTAACCTTTTCAGAGGGCATTTATATGTAAATCAATGGCTTAATTGGCCAAAGCTCGTTAGCGTTCAGATCTCATCAATAAGACATCTCAGTTACTCTCATGGAAACCGATAACTTACAATCACCATTTTTTTTTTTTTTTTTTACACTTTTCAACAACCTAATGGGAATTATGTTCGGGTCAGAGATTTAAATATATTTGCCTTTTGTAAGTGAGGCCAGCCGGGTCCCAAGATTGTAGCGGAGCGGAAGATTTGTTCGGGAGGTAAGGGAGACACAATCACACGTCCATATTTCCTGCCGCACACATGAATTCCAGCCAGGACACAGTCCATCCACAGTGCGAAGCCGCTTCCAAGACACTAATCCTCGCCAGCAGGACAGAAAATGAGTAAAACATTTATTTTTTTATAGATTTTATAGTAAAATACAACAGCTAAGTGGCCAAAAATGCACACTAAAATATACAAAGTTTTTTTTTTTACAGAAGTGAATTATATTTATATAGCCCTTTTTCTCTAGTCACTCAAAGCGCGTTACATAGTGAAAGCCAATATCTAAGTTACAGTTAAAGCAGTGTGGGTGGCACTGGGAGAAAAGTGGGTAAAGTGTCTTGCCCAAGGACACAACGGTAGTGACTAGGATGGCGGAAGCGGGAATTGAACCTGCAACCCTCAAGTTGCTGGCACGGCCGCTCTACCAACCGAGCTAAACCGCCCCAGGGAGACACAAACACACGTCCATATTTCCTGCCACACACATGAATTCCAGCCAGGACACGGTCCATCCACAGTGAGAAGCCGCTTCCAAGACACTAAACCTCGCCAGCAAGACAGAAAATGAGTAAAACATTTATTTTTTTATAGATTTTATAGTAAAATACAACAGCTAAGTGGCCAAAAATGCACACTAAAATATACAAAGTTTGTTTTTTTACAGAAGTGAATTGTATTTATATAGCCCTTTTTCTCTAGTCACTCAAAGCGCGTTACATAGTGAAAGCCAATATCTAAGTTACAGTTAAAGCAGTGTGGGTGGGAGCAAAGTGGGTAAAGTGTCTTGCCCAAGGACACAACGGTAGTGACTAGGATGGCGGAAGCGGGAATTGAACCTGCAACCCTCAAGTTGCTGGCACGGCCGCTCTACCAACCGAGCTAAACCGCCCCAGGGAGACACAAACACACGTCCATATTTCCTGCCACACACATGAATTCCAGCCTGGACACAGTCCATCCACAGTGCGAAGACGCTTCCAAGACACTAATCCTCGCCAGCAAGACAGAAAATGAGTAAAACATTTATTTTTTTATAGATTTTATAGTAAAATACAACAGCTAAGTGGCCAAAAATGCACACTAAAATATACAAAGTTTGTTTTTTTACAGCCCTTTATATAGCCCTTTTTCTCTAGTCACTCAAAGCGCGTTACGTAGTGAAAGCCAATATCTAAGTTACAGTTAAAGCAGTGTGGGTGGCACTGGGAGCAGGTGGGTAAAGTGTCTTGCCCAAGGACACAACGGCAGGGACTAGGATGGCGGAAGCGGGAATTGAACCTGCAACCCTCAAGTTGCTGGCACGGCCGCTCTACCAACCGAGCTAAACCGCCCCAGGGAGACACAAACACACGTCCATTTTTCCTGCCGCACACATGAATTCCAGCCAGGACACAGTCCATCCACAGTGAGAAGCCGCTTCCAAGACACTAATCCTCGCCAGCAGGACAAAAAATTAGTAAAACTTTTTTTTTTTAAACTTTCTTTTATAGATTTTATAGTAAAATACAACAGCTAAGTGGCCAAAAATGCACACTAAAATATATAAAGTTTGTTTTTATACAGAAGTGAATTATATTTATATAGCCCTTTTTCTCTAGTGACTCAAAGCGCGTTACACCGTAGCTCCCACTCCCTTCCCCTCTGTTGCAAGTTTTGTTGATTCCATATAAGTCTGCTATGGCTATGAGGGTTTTTTCCTTTCCTTTGACTGGATATGTTTTACTCCCCCCCAACCATGTTTACTTGTCTCTCACCATTTTTTGTAAGGAGTGCAAGAGTTTGGCAAATTCGGTATAGCTCGGTTGGTAGAGTGGCCGTGCCAGCAACTTGAGGGTTGCTGGTTCGATTCCCGCTTCCGCCATCCTAGTCACTGCCGTTGTGTCCTTGGGCAAGACACTTTACCCACCTGCTCCCAGTGCCACCCACACTGCTTTAAATGTAACTTAGATATTGGGTTTCACTATGTAAAGCGCTTTGAGTCACTAGAGAAAAGCCTGAGAATATCAATATTGAACGCAAAAACTGTAGGATTGTTTTTTTTACTGTAAAATCTAAGGAGAAAAAGCAGGAACTGAGGGTCCAAAAAACAAACAGCACAAGGCCAAACAAAAACATGATCAAAAGACATGACAAATATAAAATGAAAGGATTTGCAGATCATTGTATTCTCTTTTTATTTACCATTTACACAACGTGACTACTGGTCTTTGTAATATTTGCTTGAAGTACATGTGTGGAGAGGCGGAGCCGACAGTCCGACGGAGCGGCAGGACACGCTGGAGCCCGGCCCAAGATGGCGGCAAGGAGGCGGAGGATGCGAGGATGCGAGCGAGCGGCGAGGCGGTGCTTGCCGGGAGCGACGCCACAATCAAGTTCAGGTGCCTGGATCGCGCACCGGTACACAATTAACATTTCAATCAATCAATCAATCAATGTTTATTTATATAGCCCCAAATCACAAATGTCTCAAAGGACTGCACAAACCATTACGACTACGACATCCTCGGAAGAACCCACAAAAGGGCAAGGAAAACTCACACCCAGTGGGCAGGGAGGATTTACATCCAGTGGGACGCCAGTGACAATGCTGACTATGAGAAACCTTGGAGAGGACCTCAGATGTGGGCAAACCCCCCCTCTAGGGGACATTTCTCCTCACGATGTATAAAAGTGGAGAAGGAGGAGAGAACGGGGCAGAAGGAGGAGGAGAGCCCGCAGCAGTGGCTGAAGAGCAAGAGCGACATAGAGCAGACGACGACGACGACGGCGGCTGAAAAGCGACCGGCGAACGAGCAGTGAAGGAAGGCGCTGAAATCCTCCCCCAAATCCTCCACACGCCACCTCCGCTCCAAACAGGCTAACCTCCTCCAACCTCCACGTACAAAGCTACGAACAATGGGAGACCGGGCTTTCTGCTCCGCTGCTCCCAGTCTGTGGAACGCTCTCCCTGACCACCTGAGGGCACCTCAGACTGTGGATGCTTTTAAAGAAGGCTTAAAGACCTATCTGTTTAAAAAAAGCCTTTTTATAGACATGCATGCTGGTTCTAACTATTGGGTTGTTTCTAGTTTCTAGTTTTATATTTTATTTATTTTTATTATCGTTTTACTATTATTACTATTTTTTTACACTTTGGCACGTTGAGGTTGTTTGCTCAACTAAAGTGTTTTTTTTTCAAATAAAATGTATTATTATTATCATTAAAAGTGACTTGACCTACACTGGGGTTTATTGCAAAATAAACGAGAGTCAAACCTGCAAAAGCAATGTCCTTCCTTGGTGGTCAGTGGAACCCGCACGACGACGACAAGAAACAATCACAACATGTTTGTTTTTGGGTTTTTTTTTGTCAATACAAAAGGAAGGATGCATTTGGTTCCACAAATGAGCGTGATGTGGCGGGCTGGATGTTGAGTGTGACACCCGGGGATGGAAGCATTTTGTATTCATCAAAGATCCCGCGCGACGTTTCACTTTGGCATCGTTGACAAAAGACGAGCAGTGAGAAAGAAATTGAAAAAAGTGTTCAGTCGTGTCGCCGAGCTCGGGTGGCGCTCCCTTCACCTTGACAAATACCTGCTGCCAGGTGTGTGAACAAGCACAGATGAGGGCAAATGAATTGGAGGAGGTGGGAAATGTGTGGATGATGAGTAAAGTAATCTTGTTGGACACATCTCCCCCCAACCCCCACCCCACCCCACACACACACTTCCTCCGTGTGTGTGTGTGTGTGTGTGTGTGTGTGTGTGTGTGTGAGTGTGTAATTTACAAGAAAGGTCAGCGCTCATCTGCACTGTGTCCCGGAACCTTTAAAGGTTAGAAGTTCTGTCCTGGTATAAGTAACGCTTTATTTCCATCCCTACAGGAGGACGCCAAAGACAGCAGGACATTTGTTGCTTGCATTAAATAATTGTGGCCATTTTCAAAAACACACACACACACACACACACACACACACACACATGGCAGCCGAGTCAAAGAGACATATAAAGTTTCAAATACTGAAACTTGTAGGTGCCGACAAACTAAGAAGATTTTATTGTATTTATTTATTTTTTTAAAGGTGTCCATCATTCACAATCCTTATGTAAGACAAGAACACATATTTTTTTTATTGCATATGCATTCTAAATCGTAAATAAATAAATAAACACTAGCAAGAGTCAGCTAACAATGGAGGCAACGGTTGTCGCTCTATTCCACCAATAAAAGTGCGCTAAAATAGTCTCCACCATTGTTTTATGTACACAACTTGAGTATATACTGTATATATATATAGATATATATATATATATATATAGATATATATATATATATATATATATATATATATATATATATATACATATATATATGTATATATATATATATATATATATATATATATATATATATATAAAATGTGGTTGCATTCATAATAACATGTAATATAGACATGATGTAAGTATATATGTAGTATCTATTAACATTCATAATAACATGTAATATGTACATGAAGTAAGTATATATGTCATGTAGTAACAGTCGTAATAACATGTTATACATACATTACGTAAGTATATATGTCATGTGGTAACATTCATAATAACATGTAATATATACATGATGTAAGTATATATGTAGTATCTAGTAACATTCATAATGACATGTAATATGTACATGAAGTATGTCATGTAGTAACATTCATAATAACATGTAATATATACATGATGTAAGTATATATGTAGTATCTATTAACATTCATAATAACATGTAATATATACATGATGTAAGTATATATGTAGTATCTAGTAACATTCATAATAACATGTAATATATACATGATGTAAGTATATATGTCTTGTGGTAACATTCATAATAACATGTTATACATACATGACGTAAGTATATATGTCATTTGGTAACATTCATAATAACATGTAATAGATACATGATGTAAGTATATATATAGTATCTAGTAACATTCATAATAACATGTAATATATACATGATATAAGTATATATGTCATGTAGTAACATTCATAATAACATGTAATATATACATGATGTAAGTATATATGTCATGTGGTAACATTCATAATCACATGTAATACATACATGATGTAAACGAAAGGAGGACAGTTGTGATAGCTGATGACATCACGAGTTGTTGACAGTAGCCCATTTAGGTAGCCTTACATTGAACGTGACCGTGATAGGTGGCAGATATATATTTGCCAGCGCTGTGTAAATTCTGCCAGAGGCTTTTTGAACCAACAGTTTAACAAACGGAAGACATTCAGTTGACAGACAGTTGCAATAGCCATTCAATTCGCAAGTTCTTTACAGTAGACCATCTAGGTAGCCTTACGTTGGACGTGACCGTCATTGGATACTCACTTGTCACTCCCAAGTGTCCAGTCACAAGTTGTGATTTACGAAAGCAGAAAGTGGCACCCGGAGCCATACCCGGACAGCGGAGAAATCATCGGTACTCACTTATTTTTAACCAGCAAAAAAGCAGAGCAAAATGTCAATTAGGTGGCAGATATATATTTGCCAGCGCTGTGTGAATTCATCCAGAGGCCTTTTCAACCAACAGTTTAACAAACGGAAGACATTCAGTTAACAGACAGTTGCAATAGCCATTCAATTCACAAGTTCTTTACAGTAGACCATCTAGGTAGCCTTACGTTGGACGTGACCGTGATTGGATACTCACTTGTCACTCCCAAGTGTCCAGTCACAAGTTGTGATTTACGAAAGCAGAAAGTGGCACCCGGAGCCATACCCGGACAGCGGAGAAATCATCGGTACTCACTTATTTTTAACCAGCAAAGAAGCCGAGCAAAACGTTGATTAGGTGGCAGATATATATTTACAAGGGCATTTTCAAGAAGGATATTTAAAGACAAACTAGATTTTGTACTGGTGGTGAAATGGTTTGGCTTCCACTTCCACTTGAATCAACCAACTACAAGCGGTACTGAATATCTTTACAGATTGTGAGTTCAAATATATTTAGTTCACATTCAATATTTTTTTTTACAATTATTTTAATTTCGACAATACCACGTCCGAGTTTATTGATTCTTAAATGTGCCAAAAATGTGTACACTGGTGACACATTTATGTGTTTCAATGCCCAGTAGTGCACAAGTGTGTTTGTGTACAGTATTTTTCAAGCCGTGGACATAAATGATGGTATTTTGAGTGTTTTTTATTGAAGTCGGACTAAGTAGGACATCACTGAAAGCGTCGGTGTTAAATATCCTTACTTTGGAATATTGAATAAACCGAACAATGCATTGATAAAATGTACTATTTTTTTCCAACAAAGCAAGTTACAAGTGCTATCCGTTGCAGCGCGTCGGCAAGAATTGCAACACACACGTTTAAGCGAGCCTTGTTTTATTCATGAGGGCGAAAGCGCTTGAGGTGATCTTAAAGTTTGTCTTTTAGTTGCGTTTTAGGAGCGTGAAAGTGTCAGACAAGAGACGCTAAACACGGTCAAGAGCGAGGGGGCGGGAGGTGACGGCCGAGACGAGGGAAGACACACACGCACACACACACACACACACACACACTCCCAAACATCCACACAGCTGCAGGCCTTTAAGGTCGTCTGCGCTCCAGTCGCCATGCATGGATGCACTGAGCATGCTCAGTTGTGTTTGGCATTCAGACCAAAAGGCCCCATTCGCTGAGGCCTGACCGCGTTTAATCAGCGCACGCCAACTCGCACACACTTATATGCATACGCCGCACTGTGCATCTCGCACGCAAACCACCCACTGGCCAATAGAAGTGCACAGCGGGGGGCGTGGCCTTCCATCCCACGCCATTTCCAAGTCAAGCGCCGAGGGAAAATGTCACTGCTCCACTTCCTGAAGTGTGCAATGAATGAATGGATATCATGTAGTAACAGACACCTTCACAACAATTTGTAATATGTACAATATATACACTGCAAGTATATATATATATATATATATATAATGTAGTAACAGACACTTTCATAATATGTAATATGTACAATATACACACTGCAAGTGAAGTGAAGTGAATTATATTTACATAGCGCTTTTCTCTAGTGACTCAAAGCGCTTTACATAGTAAAACCCAATATCTAAGTTACATTTAAACCAGTGTGGGTGGCACTGGGAGCAGGTGGGTAAAGTGTCTTGCCCAAGGACACAACGGCAGTGACTAGGATGGCGGAAGCGGGAATCGAACCTCCAACCCTGAAGTTGCTGGCACGGCCACTCTACCAACCGAGCTATGCCGCCCCAAGTATATATATATATATATATATATATATATATATATATATATATATATATATATACATATAATGTAGTAATAAACACTTTCATAGCAATATGTATTATGTACAATACACTCACTGCAAGTATATATA
>NC_084623.1:4252755-4257755 GCF_033978795.1 Nerophis ophidion | reverse complement strand
TGTCTCCACGTTGTTTGCGCTTGTAAGTGCGGCGTGTGTGTGTGTGTGTGTGCTCTGACTCACTTACGCCTCGGCTCACGTTACCTGACTGCAGACCCACAAAAGCACGAGTCAGTTGCATCAGGACTTTGGTGAGAACATATTTGTGTGTGTCGTTCAGCAAATGATCAGTGTGTAAATGTTTCCAAGCTCTCTCTCTCTCTCACCACACACACACACACACACACACACACACACACACACACACACACACGCTCCAGCGGTCGGAATTATTGCTGAGTCGCCTGGCTTAGTCAATTCCACTCTTTGAATTAACGGTGTCTCTAATTAACGACACGCTCGTCCTCTCTCGCTTCTTTCGCTGCACTTTTTCCACGCTCCCTTATTTAGGCCCCTCCCCCCCAGTCAGATTTCCCTGCAGGCTGCTGTGAAGTGGAGTGGTCTGATATCCGCCCCCTCACCCACATTTTTAATTAGCTCGTGTGAGTCGAGGCGATGGAAGAATCCCAAAATAATGTCCAACCGTACAGGCTGGTTTCCTTTTGGAGTTTTTCCTTGTCCGGATGTGGGTTCGGACCAGGGGACGTCCTTGTGGTTGGTCAAGCCTCTTGAGGCGCCTGCCATTACATTTTGATATTTTTCATTATCAAAACCAGTATCACATGTATTGTAACCAGTAGGGCTCCCCCCAATTTAAGCCAACATTAAAGGTACCAGGGACCCAAAAGGGTCCCAGTCTTTAAAGTGTTAAAAACAAAAAAAATTATTATTATATATTTCTTTCAACGCTAAAATATCCCTGCGATGAGGTGGCGACTTGTCCAGGGTGTACACCGCCTTCCACCCGGTTGTAGCTGAGATAGGCACCAGCGCCCACCGCAACCCCAAAGGGAATAAGCGGTAGGAAATGGATGGAAGGACTAAAATATCCGGATATCAACTTCAAAACTATCAGTTGAGATAAACTTGTATTTGTTTTAATATTTTATGCTCTTTTTGTCAGTTAAAAAAAAAAAGAATTATTGCAAAAACACAAAAGAATCCTGGAGTTGGAGTTTTTCTTTGTCCGGACATGGGTTCAGACCAGGCGACGTCTTCGTAGTTTGTCAAGCCCTTTGCATTATATTTTGATATTTTTCATTATCTGAACCAATATCACCAGTAGGGCTCCCATCAATTTTGGCCTGCATTAAAAGGTCCTAGGGACCCAATAGGGTCCCAGTCAATAAAGTGTTAAAAACAAGTAAATCATTTATATATTTTTACTTTCAACTCTAAAATATCCGTAGATCAACGTCAAATCTATCAGATGAGATACAGTTTTTATTGTTTTATGCTCTTTTCTTTTAGTAAAAAAAACAAAACGTGTTTTTTTTGCAAAAACACAAAAGAATCCTGGAGTTGAAGTTTTTCCTTGTCTGGACATGGGTTCAGACCAGGGGAAGTCCTCGTAGTGTGTCAAGCCCTTTGCATTATATTTTGATATTTTCCATTATCAGAACATGTATTGTAACCAGTAGGGTTCCACTCAATTTTGGCCTACATTAGATGTCCTGGGGACCCAAAAGGGTCCCAGTCAATAAAGGGTTAAAAACAAGTAAATTATTTATATATTTTACTTTCAACACTAAAATATCCATAGATCAAGTTAATTTTTTTATATTTAATGCCCTTTTTGTCAGAAGAAAAAACAGCTCTTTTATGGCAAAAACCCAAAATAATCCTAAAATAGAGTCAGACCGTACAGGAAGGTTTCGTTAGAGTTTTTCCTTGTCCGGATGTGGGTTCAGACCAGGGGACGTCCTCGTGGTTTGTCAAGCCCTTTGCATTATATTTTGATATTTTTCATTATCAGAACATGTATTGTAACCAGTAGGGCTCCCCTCAATTTTGGCCTACATTAGATGTCCTGGGGACCCAAAAGGGTCCCAGTCAATAAAGTGTTAAAAACATGTAAATGATTTATATATTTTACTTTCAACACTAAAATATCCATAGATCAACTTATTTTTTTTATATGTAATGCCATTTTTGTCAGAAGAAAAAACAGCTCTTTTATGGCAAAAACACAAAATAATCCTAAAATAAAGACAGACCATACAGGAAGGTTTCGTTGGAGTTTTTCCTTGTCCGGATGTGGGTTCAGACCAGGGGACGTCCTTGTGGTTTGTCAAGCCCTTTGGAGGCGCCTGCCATTACATTTTGATATTTTTCATTATCAAACTAAAAAAACACAGTGTTACTGTTCAAACTGTGTGTTTTGTTACAGTCACCAAAAATAAGAAAATACCGCTTTTTTTAATGAATACTTGCGCCTACTGTTTATTTATTTATTTATTTATTTTATAATGTGGGTCATTATTTTTTCATTTTAATGAATACTTACGCCTACTCCGCCAGTTTTTTTTTTTTTTTATGTTGATCATTATGGAACCACGGTTTATTACAGAAAAAAAAGTATTGTGTTTTTTTTTTTTTTAATTTAGAGAAAAATGCTGTAAAAAACACATTTTTTTTCACAAATTTTACAATTTGACCATGAAATTTGTTGCTACTTTTACATTGTGTCATGTTACAGTGGCCAAAAATATGAAATGTAATTTTTTTGTACTTTTTTAATGAATACTTACGCCTACTCCGCCAGTTTTTTGTTTTTTTTTTATGTTGATCATTATGGAACCAGGGGTTTATTACAGAAAAAAAAGTATTGTGTTTTTTTTTAATTTAGAGAAAAATGCTGTAAAAAACAAATTTTTTCACAAATTTTACAATTTGACCATGAAATCTGTTGCTACTTTTACATTGTGTCATGTTACAGTGGCCAAAAATATGAAATGTAATTTGTTTGTACTTTTTTAATGAATACTTACGCCTACTATGCCAGTTTTTTTTGTAATGTTGGTCATTAGGGTGGAAGTGGGAGTTCCAGGTGTTTCCTGGTGTGCTACTTGCTGAAAAACCTTTACGAACCACTGTAAGATAATTTTTCCAAATGTCACCTGGTCCAGCCCTTTTTGTGTAATATTCCCGGATCATAATCATACATTTAGACGCCGACAGCCCCTCGCTATCGTTCAGGCTGCGGTGTTATCGACTCATTAGCAGGGCGGACTAGCACCACGATGCGAGTCTAAGTGGAGCGCCGGATCCAGGCCTCGTCCTTTTTCCTCGCCCACGTCCCCCTCCTCTTTCTTAAATCCAAAATGGCCACATTCCAGGGCGCACCCGAGCCAAGAAGGCTGCGGCAGAGAAAGCCTTCACGCTAAACTAAAGTGACAGCAGAGGAGGGGACGGATGCAACGGAACACTCGCCCCACAACACACACTAACACTTCATTTTCCCAAACAACACAACAGAAACCTGCACACCATCGCCTCTGCTATGGAAGTCTGGGTGGGGAACATGGATGGATGTGTGAGCCGTGCCGAGTCAGCGCTCGCCGCACAACAAATAACATCCAGGCCGCCTGTAGAGGACAACATCCAGGCCGCCTGTAGAGGACAACCTCCAGGCCGCCTGTAAAGGACAACCTCCAGGCCGCCTGTAGAGGACAACATCCAGGCCGCCTGTATCATGTGTCCCGCCAGACCCGGGGAACAATGGCTCCGTTTACTCCGGGAAGAGATAAATATAAAGCATGCAGAGTGCAGGACACAAACACTTCCCGGGGAAGACGAGAGGGGAGTTTATATAGCAAGCAGCCTCCAATGCGGAGCACAGGAATGTACAAACAATGTTTCACACGCAATTTTTTTGGGGGGGGTTTGTTCTTTGGCTTGTAAAAGAAGTGAATTCCCTTCTAGTGAGAGTAGGTGGTTTTTATTCAAAGGAACTGGCAATAGAAGCATTTTGTTTCATCATTCTGCATTGAGAATGAAACTATATATATATATATATATATATATATATATACATATATATATATATATATATATATATATATATATATATATATATATATATATATATATATATATTAAACACACCTTGTGTCTTGAAAGGGGAGGCAGAAATGGGAAGAAGGGAGAAAGATGTGTGAGCTGGGTTAGTTAACTGTCAGGTTCACATCACGGAAATGGTGATTATCGGTCCTGCTAGACACTTATTTAATAATACCATATTAAGATTTGCAGACAAAACAATGATACACGTATTTAACAATACCACCTTAATATTTGACAACAAAACAATCATACAAATATTTAATACTACCTTGAGATTTGACGAGAAAGCAATTATACACTTATTTAATAATACTGCCTTAACATTTGGCAACAAAACAATCATACACATATTTAATAATACTACCTTAAGATTTGACGAGAAAACAATTATACACTTATTTAATAATACCATATTAAGATTTGACGACAAAACAATTATACACGTATTTAATAATACTAACTTGACATTTGGCAACAAAACAATCATACACATATTTAATAATACTACCTTAAGATTTGACGAGAAAACAATTATACACTTATTAATAATACTACCTTAAGATTTGACGAGAAAACGATTAAACACTTATTTAATAATACTACATTAAGATTTGACGAGAAAACAATTATACACACCTATTTAATAATACCACATTAAGATTTGACCACAAAACAATTATACACACATTTAATAATACCAACTTAACATTTGGCAACAAAACAATCATACACATATTTAATAATGCTACCTTAAGATTTGACAACAAAACAATTACACACCTATTTAATAATACCACATTAAGATTTGACCACTAAACAATTATACACATATTTAATAATACTAACTTAAGATTTGACGACAAAACAATTATACACTTATTTAATAACACCACCTTAAGTTTTGACAATCGATCAATCATACACCTATTTAGTAATACTGCCTTAACAATTGGCAACACAATAATTAGATACTTATTTAATAATACCACCTTAACATTTGACAACAAAACAAGTACACATTTATTTAATAATACCACCTTAACATTTGACAACAA
>NC_084623.1:4177755-4247755 GCF_033978795.1 Nerophis ophidion | reverse complement strand
CACTTATTTAATAATACCACCTTAACATTTGACAACAAAATAATTACACACCTATTTAATAATACCGCCTTAACTTTTGACAAAAAAACAATTACACACCTATTTAATAATACCACCTTAACATTTGACAACAAAACAATCATACACCTGCTTAATAATACCACCTTAACATTTGGCACCAAAACAATCATACACTTATTTTATAATACCACCTTAACATTTGACAACAAAACAATCATACACTTATTTAATGATACCACCTTAACATTTGACAACAAAACAATTACACACCTATTTAATAATACCATCTTAACATTTGACAACAAAACAATCATACACCTATTTAATAATACCACCTTAACTTTTGACAACAAAATAATTACACACCTATTTAATAATACCACCTTAACTTTTGACAAAAAACAATTACACACCTATTTAATAATACCACCTTAACATTTGGCACCAAAACAATCATACACTTATTTTATAATACCACCTTAACATTTGACAACAAAACAATCATACACTTATTTAATAATACCATCTTAACATTTGACAACAAAACAATCATACACCTATTTAATAATACCACCTTAACTTTTGACAACAAAACAATTACACACCTATTTAACAATACCACCTTAACTTTTGACAAAAAAACAATTACACACCTATTTAATAATACCACCTTAACATTTGACAACAAAACAATCATACACCTGCTTAATAATACCACCTTAACATTTGGCACCAAAACAATCATACACTTATTTTATAGTACCACCTTAACATTTGACAACAAAACAATCATACACTTATTTAATGATACCACCTAAACATTTGACAACAAAACAATTACACACCTATTTAATAATACCATCTTAACATTTGACAACAAAACAATCATACACCTATTTATTAATACCACCTTAACATTTGACAACAAACCAATTATACACTTATTTAATATTAGCTGTCACATTAGAAGCGCATTGTGATGAGTGTTGTGTCACCCCCGGATGCACGAGGACCAAGACAGGCAGGAATTGCAGGTAAAACTTAATCTAATATACAAAAAGTATACATATATATATATATATATATATACATTTATTTTTTTTATTTTTTTTAATGAAAAACAATATTTAAAAGATAGTTTTTAGGCGTGTTACTAACATTCTTATTCATCCCGATTCTAAATAAATTCATACTTTTCAAAAATCAATACAAAAAAAAAAAAAAATATATATATATATATATATATATATATATATATATATATATATATATATATATATATATATATATATAATTTTGAGAATCAATTTTCAAAAATATGTTTTGAAGCCCAACCAGAAGGAGCTTTGGAACTTTTAACCTGTTTTGATAAAATTTCATTATCCATCCATCCATCCATCCATCCATCCATTTTATACCGCTTGTCCCGTTCGGGGTGACGGGGCTGCTGGAGCCTATCTCAGCTGCATAATAGTCCAAAATAATACATTGCGAGAATCAATTCAGAACCAATCAGAACGAGATCGAATCTTTGGCCACCCAAAGATTCACACGCCGAATGATGATTTCCCGGTATCTGTTGTGAACAATGTTTACATTTCATGGCCTCTATCTGCGTGGAGAGTCAGACTGCTCCAAGTCCAGGGTCCCAGAAAAGAACTTCCCTTGGCCCCACCAGCAGGGGTTTGACCCAGTACACTCACTTTGATCTTTAATAAACATGGGGCCGAGCTTAAAAACGGGACAGAATTTGCGAGTAGAAAGCAGAGCTGTGGATAGTGCCTCCTACCTAAGAAAAGCCTGAAGAGCAAGACGCTAGCGTGCAGATAGTTGGCAACCTGTAGCAGACAGGAGACGTAGCATGACATCAAGCACAGCTGCCAACCACATCCAACACCACTCGAGGCTTTTATGGCACACGCTGTCTGCAACTACTTTTGCTTTTCATTTCAAAACCAAAAAAACATACATCCATACATACATACATATGCATGAACCAGAGGATTGTACGAGAAAAGGAGGAATGGAGCCAGAATAGAATTGTATGTTTCAGCAAAGCGCTGACATGTTTAGTCTCGGACTTTCCACAACATTGGTTTGAAAGGCAGAAGTGAGCATGAAGGTTTGGTCTCAGTCACGTTCGAACCTCAGACTGAAGATGTGAGAAATGACATGAGAGGACATTAAGCTGTGATGGCTTTGGTTAGAGCAGAGTTTCTAGAATCGTGGTGAGGTCAGTGTCTAGTATTCATGTTAGAGCCATAAACCAGCCTGCAGTTAGGGGGTGGCAGTGCTTCATCTAATCAGGTGTTACCTGGTAGACCAAGTAAGGAACAGAGGTGTGATAATTGTCCACCTAACTATTCAAGGCCATTCTATTACTTTGGTGACCATTTGAGTCAAAACCATCCTCAACTACAACTGATTCTCTCAATGTATTATTTGGTATGATAATTATAAGCTTTTTATCTAAACAGGTAACAGGTCAGACAAGCTCTTACTGGTTGCATGGAGTTGCCCTTAAAATGTATTTTTTTTAAAAATGGTTCCTATAAACAAAAACAAAAAAAAACAAGAAGAAGAGTTAACTTAGGTGAGGAAATTTGTGTTTGAGTTTGTGACAGAAATGACACAAAAAAGGAGTCTGTGTAGATTACATATATATATATATATATATATATATATATATATATATATGTATATATATATGTCTTGATTGGATTATCCAGAGAATAGTGCTCGATACCGTGGTAGAGCGCAATATGTAGGTGTGGGAAAAATCACAAGACTACTTCGTCTCTACAGAACTGTTTCATGAGGGGTTCCCTCAATCATTAGGAGATTTGAATGGAAGCATTCACATAGAATGGTTTATATAGGGCACAGAGTGGGTGGGTACAGGCAGGCTTAGGGGCGTGGTGATTGGCTCATGTGTTACCTAGGAGGTGTTTCCGTCAGTGACAGCATGCTGATATAATTTCACTGCACTTGTTGAGGGATGACAGGTCTGGGTGGTATATAAAAAACAGTTTCTCTTTTAAGCATAGGTTGCATCTTTTATTACCACTGTTGTAAGGTGTGCTGGGTGCAAGAATCTCCTGATGATTGAGGGAACCCCTCATGAAACAGTTCTGTAGAGACGAAGTAGTCTTGTGATTTTTCCCACACCTACATATATATATATACATATATATATATATGTGTGTGTGTCACACAGTGTGTTATACGGATAAATCCATAATTACAATCAAGTTATCAAAAATAATAAGGAGGTTCAAACGAGTTCGGAGGATCATGAAAGAAAATAATTAACAACCACTGGGATAAATAATGCACTTTTTTTATATGCTGAACTGATATTTTGGAAATTTATTTGACTGTGAAGAAAAAAAATGCGTTGTTGTAACTCGAGTGAACATTTATATAGTTTGCATTGTTTTGTACGAGAGTACACCTGACCTCTGACCCCACCTGGCTGCTTGGTCCCAATGGGAACTCCAGAGTCTCCATCAGTTAATATTTGGTATCATGTTTGGGTTTGTCCAAGTCTACCACACTGAACATCTACTCAGAAGATAACATTAAATTCGGGTCCTCCATCCCTGGGAAAAACTGGGATTTTCACAAGCATATTTTGTGGAACTTGTTGCTCTCTGTAGAAAACTGAAACCAACTGATTTCACCGTGGACATCACTGAAGTTGGCGTTGTAGGGCTTTTTTTTTCTTCATTTTTCTCAATCTGCTGGGTCTAAGCCAGAAGAGGCCCGCCCAGCACATTTAATAATATATAGAAAGTGACATTTCGAAGGGAATCTGAAGAAATATGAACTTAAATCTGCCAACAAAGACCTGCTATTACGACATACTGTACTTTAGGGGTTGGAAACCTGCGGCCCGGGGGTCATCTGTGCCGCCCGGGCCCATTTTTTATGGCCCTCTACTTATCTGCATAGTTTAGTGCAGTTGCGGGCCACGCTCCCTCATTTAAATACATCACGGCAGTCTTGGAAGCCACTAAACTACCACGACTACAACAACGGAGCAAACAGAAGTGACAACACAGCAAACAAACATTGGGAGGAACAAAGAGAAAGTTCCTTCAAGCAAGGAACCAAGAGTGTCAAAATATACACATTTTACTTTCATATTGACTCAAGGTCTACCATAACTCAAAGATGCAGGGAGAAGTAGCTGACTCACATTGTCAGAAGTTTAAATGTGAAGCTGGGATGCTACCTTGTTTGTGGATCTATCCTGTCCCAAACCAAACTATTATACGCCTATTTAATAATAACATTTGACAACAAAACAATGTTACACATATTTAATAATACCACCTTAACATTTGACAACAAAACAATGTTACACATATTTAATAATACCACCTTAACATTTGACAACAAAACAATGTTACACATATTTAATAATACCACCTTAACACATGACAACAAAACAATGTTACACCTATTTAATAATACCACCTTAACACATGACAACAAAACAATGTTACACCTATTTAATAATACCACCTTAACATTTGACAACAAAACAATGTTACACATATTTAATAATACCACCTTAACATTTGACAAAAAAACAATGTTACACATATTTAATAATACCACCTTCACACATGACAACAAAACAATGTTACACCTATTTAATAATACCACCTTAACATTTGACAACAAAAGTAAACATTTATTTAATATAACCTTACCATTTGACAACAAAACAATTAAACACTTACTTAACAATACCACCTTAACATTTGACAACCAAACAATTATACACCTATTTAATAATACCACCTTAACATTTAAGAATAAAACAATTTTACAGTCCTTTAAAAATACCACCTAAACATTTGACAACAAAACAATTATA
Source organism: Nerophis ophidion (assembly GCF_033978795.1). Taxonomy (NCBI): domain Eukaryota; kingdom Metazoa; phylum Chordata; class Actinopteri; order Syngnathiformes; family Syngnathidae; genus Nerophis; species Nerophis ophidion. Next base: position 4,242,846 of record NC_084623.1, on the reverse strand, counting down.
CTTACTTAATAATACCACCTTAAAATTTGAAAACAAAACAATTACTGTATACTTATTTAATAATACCATCTTTACATTTTAACACCAAACAATTATACACCTATTTAATACTACCACTTAAACATGTGACAACAAAACAATAATACACCTATTTATAACACCGCCTTAACATTTGACAACAAAACAATTATACCCTTATTTAATAATACCACCTTAACTTTTGACAACAAAACAATTATACACCAATTTAATAATATCATCTCAACATTTGACAACAAAACAATTGTACGCTTATTTAATAATACCACCTTAACTTTTGACAACAAAACAATTTTACATGTATTTAATAATACCACCTAACATTTGACAACAAAACAATTATACACCTATTTAATAATACCACCTTAATGATTGACAACAAAACAATTATACACTTATTTAAAAAATACTCCCTTAACATTTGACAATAAAACAATTACAGTTACTTAATAATACCACCTTAACATTTGACAACAAAACAATTATACACTTACTTAATAATACCACCTTAACATTTGACAACAAAACAATTATACACTTACTTAATAATACCACCTTAACATTTGACGACAAAACAATTATACACTTACTTAATAATACCACCTTAACATTTGACAACAAAACAATTATACACTTACTTAATAATACCACCTTAACATTTGACGACAAAACAATTATACACTTACTTAATAATACCACCTTAACATTTGACAACAAAACAATTATACACTTACTTAATAATACCACCTTAACGATTGACAACAAAACAATTATACACTTATTTAAAAAATACTCCCTTAACATTTGACAATAAAACAATTACACACATTTAATAATACCACCTTAACTTTTGACAACAAAACAATTATACACTTACTTAATAATACCACCTTAACTTTTGACAACAAAACAATTTTACATGTATTTAATAATACCACCTTAACATTTGACAACAAAACAATTATACACCTATTTAATAATATCATCTCAACATTTGACAACAAAACAATTACACATATTTAATAATACCACCTTAACGATTGACAACAAAACAAATATACACTTATTTAAAAAATACTCCCTTAACATTTGAGAATAAAACAATTACACATATTTAATAATACCACCTTAACATTTGACAACAAAACAATTATACACTTACTTAATAATACCACCTTAACATTTGACAACAAAACAATTACACATATTTAATAATACCACCTTAACATTTGACAATAAAACAATTACACATATTTAATAATACCACCTTAACATTTGACAATAAAACAATTACACACCAAACATGATACAACAACTCACATTAGTTGGTAGCAAAACGTGCAGGATGATGATGATGATGATGATGATGTTAGCAGACCTTCAACCACAGTTAGCTGGCCAGAAAACCTTTAAAAAAACCTCAGCCAATACATTTCCACGGTGAAAGTGAGTACCCACAGTTTTGATTTAATGGCGACTCACCCTTGTCTCCACCCACACCCACACCCACACGTACCACCACAACTATTTCATTTTTCACCCTCCCCTCTCTGAACCTCTTCTTTATTCCGTGTTATCACTTCCATCCGTACGTCCTTAGGCTCAGATCTTCCCCGAGTTAACGATGTGATGCGGAGAAGCTTAGCATTAAACTAGCGGGTGCTGAACACTCCAGCCAAGACCTGGATAACACATCACACGCGTACGGAAAAATACATTCGATTCGTCCACCCCCACTTTTGGGTTTGTGGGGTTCTTTTGAAGGCTTCCACTCGCAGGATGCACATGCATGCACTTAAAACCACACATGCCCGCATCGAGAGTGGACATTTGAGGTTCTGGGCTGACAAGTATGAGGTGTGAGAGGATCCACATCAAACAATTCAATCAAACCGAGGAATGTAAATGAAAGAATGAAAGACGGCTCTTACTTTGACAGGTGTTGCTTCGTTCTTCGTAGCCCGGGTTGCAGAGGCACTTTCCAATGGGCACCAGCCACTCCCCGTCCGTGCTGCAGTACATTCGCGGCGGCTCCTCTTCCTTCGAGTGATTGACACAGGAACCTTTGACTTCCACCAACGACTGAGAGTCCATGGGCACGGTGTCAGGAAAGGAGGCGAGGTTCTTCACCGTGTTGGGGCACTTTTTGAAGTAAACCCTCACCGAGACCAAAGCTACGCAGGCGCCCACGTCCTGGAAAGCAAGGTAGAAGCCCTTCTTGGTCATGGGGCCCACCTCACGCACCTCGGTGTTCAGCTTGAGGATGCGGTCGCCCAGGTCCATCTGGGTGAAACTCTCGTCCGCGGCGATGGTGTCGATCTTGGTGAACTGGTGTTCCCGGAAGTGAGTGCCTTGGTCGTCGTCGGTCTCCTGGTAAAGAAGGTTGAAGGTCTCCTTGCACGTGCCCAGGACTAAGGGGATGGAGTTGCAGTCCCTCAGAGTGAATTTCAGCTCCACGTAGATCTTCTGGGCCGACTGACGGGGGATCCAGTTGGTGCGGAGCCAGTTGTTCTGACTGTACTCCATCACGTTGCACACCTGGAAAGTCCGGATGGGCGTGTAATGCTCATCCACCCCACTGATCTCCTCCCACTGGAAGACAAAGCATGGGCAGGGACAGAGGAGAGAAGGCGAGTAGAAGCAAAAGCCGCAGAGGCCAATGCCGCAGAAAGATTGCAGAAAAGGCAGAGAAAGATGGAAAGGATCGCATGTTTTTAGACAGAGGGTGAGGAGGCCGAAGAAAAGCCATTTGGGAAAGGAAGCAGAATAAGGAAAAGTAGGGAAGGATAATAGAGAAAAAAACAGTTAACTCCATCCTGTAAGCATTGATACGTCAAAGTTTTAGATTCAGACAAATTCATGCTGAAGTCTAAACAAATAAAGGTGGAAAGTCCCACTACCAGATCTCTCTCGAAGAAAACTCAATTCAAACCAATTCCACAATCAACCGTGGTCGTGTTGCAAAAACGGACCGTTTCATCCAAATGTGCAATTTGAGAGGACTATCTGGGTTCCACGAGAGGAATCTCGTAGTGTTTGTTTCCACCCTTTGGACTAACGGTTGCTCTACAAAGTGAGGACTGCAGTCGTCATCTATGTCTACGCCTCTAATGGAAACGTGCGGAGACTACTACGAAATGGAAGCATCTAGGAAGTATTGAGAGATTTCAGTGTGTACCAGGAACGTTCATGGCTATCTTACATTTTCCCTCCACTGGAAGAAAGCGATGAGAGAGGAAAGGAGAAAAAAAAGAAAGCGGGGGTCATTCCTTTGGAATTCAACAACTCATTGATCATGCGCATCGGGCTTTGGCAGTTTTCAGGAATGTCACCGGCGGATCAGAGGGATGATGAATAGGCAAACACCTGAAAGACCGGGGTGGTTGCCGGTCAATCGACAGCGATTAGAATGATTGGGTCTCAATGGAGGTTTTGTCCCGGTCTGGCAAAACAAACAGCGGATGGACGCCTGGATGAGCGGCACTCCATTCGCAAAGAAAGGGACACTGTTCGCTGAGTGGAAAGTAAATGATCGGCCCCTTTTTGACAAGGAGTGCTGGAAACATAAACCCGCACACATTCATTCATTCACACACAGCTCATGGGAAGTGTTTAAAGGCATGCACAGCAGGTGCTTCTAGAGGAATTAATGACCAGCTACCAAGGTTCCTGCTCTCCATTCTAACGCCGTGTGTGTGTGTCGAGCGTATCTTTGGTGTGTTCGAGGACCTCTCCGGCTTAAGGATAGCCACTTGCTTTTCATCTCTTTGTAAAAGACCTCGAGAGAGAACGCCTGGGGGTTGGGGATATGAGGAGAGGATGTTAGCTGGAGTAGAAATACTGTAGCACCGAAAGGATGGAAGGAGAGAGCAATGAAAACTAGGAATCCGAAAAAAAAATGGTGGTGTTTATCCTCCACTGTCACCTCGGATGCATCGGTCTGTAGCCAAGCTCTCTTGGCTCAAACAAAACATAGAAATACTTAAAAGGGGTCATATTTGGATGTTTTGTTCTACCTCGTGGTCTACATAACAAATCCTTTAATTGTCTCAAAAATGGACAGTGCGCCTTATAACCCGGTGCGCCAAACGTACGGGATGATTTTGGTTGTGCTTACCCACTTTGAAGCTATTATATTTGGTACGCTGCATAATGTTAAGTGTTACCAGTAGATGGCAGTCGCACATAAGAGATACGCCAGTTCTCTTATGTGTTCTTCCGAGGATGTTGTAGTCGTAATGATTTGTGCAGTCCTTTGAGACATTTGTGATTTGAGGCTATATAAATAAACATTGATTGATTGATAATCAACACCGAAACTTTAAATGTTCCATTGAGAATTTTGCACAATTGAATATAAGTTGAAAAGGATTCGCAAATCATTGTATTTTGTTTTTATTTACCGTTTACACAACGTGACAACTTCACTGGTTTAGAGTTTTGTACTTGGAATTGTGATAACGAGTGATCTGCCGACTTCAACCAATCAGCTGGTGGAGATGGACCGGAGTGAAGTGAAGTGAATGATATTTATATAGCGCTTTTCTCTAGAGACTCAAAGCGCTTTACATAGTGAAACCCGATATCTAAGTTAGAGTTAAAGCACTGTGGGTGGCACTGGGAGCAGGCGGGTAAAGTGCCTTGCCCAAGGACACAACGGCAGTGAATAGGATGGCGGAACCGGAAATCGAACCTGCAACCCTCAAGTTGCTGGCACGGCCACTCTACCAACCGAGCTAGTACCCGCAGTCTTCACTCCGTGTCTTTCATTCCGCTACAGACAGCTCAAAAGGTTATGCCACGTTTTGATTAAACTTTCAGGAATGGGCTAAGGATTACTTTCCGGGTTGGATCCTGATCACCTTCCGGATTAACAACCGTTTTACTACTAGGAGAAAGGTTTTGCCTGTGGTCTGATTTTCTAGTAAAATATCATTTGCAAAGTGTTTAAGGCTGTATATTTGAACAGGTCTTAGTGTTAGACATGGCACACACCCAAAGTACTCCTGTCTTTCAGCAAAACCAACTCCATTGTTTTGCTGTGCCCTTCTCCAGAGTCCCAGCGAAGAAAAGCCCCCACCGTAGAGGAGCTTATTTCCCAAACATGTCTAAATAATTAGAAGCAACAAGCAAACAAGTCTTTTGTTTATCTCCAAGTGGGCCAAAGTCCCCTTCCAAAGGCTTCTAATTGACATATAACAACACTAAGACCCAACACCGGTCCGAGCCACCTCTGACCCCTGCCCCCCCCCCCCCCCATGGTCCCAGCTGGGCCAAACGTCTGGTGTGATCTTGTCCCTGGGTCTCTCTGATCTGTGCTGTAGGTGAAGCGACTTAAGGGACAGTAAAAGGAGAGTGCGGTAACCTGAGCCGCTAAAGAAATGACAAGCACGGCAACAGGCGGGTCTCGGCCGTTCACCAGTTGACCGTCTTCAAAGCGAGGTCGATGAGAGTTAACGGACCAGTAGGCAGTCCCGTATGGGGTAACAGGTCAGGACTTTGAGGAGGAAAACAGAACGTGAACTCTCTATGCCAATTGAACAACAATCACTGATGTGCGTGGTCACTGTTCACCGAGACCAGGGGGGTCCAGACTTGATGACTGGACAAAGGTTTGGACACACCTTCTCATGTAATGTGTTTTCTTCATTTCCATGACTGTTTACATTCTGAGTTGTCTCATCAAAACTATGAATGAACACATCAATCAATCAATCAATGTTTATTTATATAGCCCCAAATCACAAATGTCTCAAAGGACTGCACAAATCATTACGACTACAACATCCTCGGAAGAACCCACAAAAGGGCAAGGAAAACTCACACCCAGTGGGCAGGGAGAATTCACATCCAGTGGGACGCCAGTGACAATGCTGACTATGAGAAACCTTGGAGAGGACCTCAGATGTGGGCAACCCCCCCCCCTCTAGGGGACCGAAAGCAATGGATGTGGAGCGGGTCTAACATGATACTGTGAAAGTTCAATCCATAGTGGCTCCAAGACAGCAGCGAGAGTCCCGTCCACAGGAAACCATCTCAAGCGGATCAGCAGCGTAGAGATGTCCCCAACCGATACAGGCGAGCGGTCCAATAACATGTGGAGTTATGTACTTAACTAAAAACAAAAAAGGTGAAATAACTGAAAACACGTTTTGTATTCTGCAATATGAGTTGGGAAAATGTGTTAGATGTAAATATAAACGGAATACAATGATTTGCAAATCCTTTTCAACCCATATTCAGTTGAATATGCTACAAAGACAACATATTTGATGTTCAAACTCATAAACTTGTATTTATTTTTGCAAATAATAATTAAGTAGTTGGGAAAGGGCATGTTCACCACTGTGTTACATCACCTTTTCTTTTAACAACACTCAGTAAACGTTTGGGAACTGAGGAGACGCATTTTTGAAGCTTCTCAAGTGGAATTATTTCCCACTCTTGCTTGATGTAAAGCTTAAGTTGTTCAACAGTCAGGGGTCTTGTTGTCGTATTTTACTTTGTGCTATTTTAGGCTTCATAATGCGCCACACATTTTCAATGGGAGACAGGCCTGGACTACAGGCAGGCCAGTCTAGTACCCGCAGTCTTTTTCTACAAAAGCCAACACCAGTGAAGTTGTCACGTTGTGTAAATAGTAAATAAAAAGAGAATACAATGATTTGCAAATCTTTTTTCAACTTATATTCAACTGAATAGACTGCAAAGACAAGATATTTCATGTTCACACTGGAAAACGTAATTATGTTCACATTGGGACACGTATTATTATTATTATTATTATTATCATTAACTTAGAAATTAATGGCAGCAACACATGTTTACCTGTGTGTTACATGGCCTTTCCTTTTAACAACACTCTGTAAAGTTTTGGGAACTGAGGAGACACATTTTTGAAGTGGAATTCTTTCCCATTCTTGCTTGATTCACAGCTTAAGTTGTTCAACAGTCCGGGGTCTCTGTTGTGGTATTTTAGCCTTCATACATTTTAAATGGGAGTCAGGTCTGGACTACAGGCAGGCCAGTCTAGTACCCGCAGTCTTTTACTATGAATCCACGTTGATGTAACACGTGGCTTGGCATTGTCTTGCTGAAATAAGCAGGGGCGTCCATGATAACGTTGCTCGGATGGCAACTTATGTTGCTCCAAAAGCTGTATGTACCTTTCAGCATTAATGGTGCCCTCACAGATGTGTAAGTTACCCATGCCTTGGGCACTAATGCACCCCCATACCATCACACATGCTGGCTTTTCAACTTTGTGTCGATAACAGTCTGGACGGTTCGCTTCCCCTTTGGTCCGGATGACACGATGTTGAATATTTCCAAAAACAATTTGAAATGTGGACTCGTCAGACCACAGAACACTTTTCCACTTTGCATCAGTCCATCTTAGATGATTTCGGGCCCAGAGAAGCCGGCAGTGATTCTGGATGTTGTTGATAAATGGGTTTCGCTTTGTATAGTAGAGCTTTAACTTGCACTTACAGATGTAGTGACAAACTGTATTTAGTGACAGTAGTTTTCTGAAGTGTTCCTGAGCCCATGTGGTGATATCCTTTAGAGATTGATGTCGTTTTTAGATACAGTGCCATCTGAGGGATGGAAGGTCACGGTCATTCATTGTTGGTTTCCGGCCATGCCGCTTACGTGGAGTGATTTCTCCAGATTCTCTGAACCTTTTGATGATATTATGGAGCGTAGATGTTGAAATCCCTAAATTTCTTGCAATTTCACTTTGAGAAACGTTGTTCTTAAACTGTTTGACTATTTGCTCACGCAGTTGTGGACAAAGGGGTGTACCTCGCCCCATCCTTTCTTGTGAAAGCTTGTTTATAACCAATCATGGCACCCACCTGTTCCCAATTAGCCTGCACACCTGTGGGATGTTCCAAATAAGTGTTTGATGAGCATTCCTCAACTTTATCAGTATTTGTTGCCACGTTTCCCAACTTATTTGTCACGTTTTGCTGGCATCAAATTCAAAAGTTAATGATTATTTGAAAAAAAAAAATGTTTATGAGTTTGAACATCAAATATGTTGTCTTTGTAGCATATTCAACTGAATATGGCTTGAAAATTATTAGAAAATATTTGTATTTCCCAACTCATATGGAAACGGGGTTTGTACAAAATAAGAGTAAGAACAAACCAGCGCCAAACTATCTAAAGGTCAGCGCAATCTCTGAAATGGTCAACCGTCTCTCATGCTTTTTTCCACCTACCGTAGGGTATCGAAACTGAAAGTTTACCTACAGTGCCTGCCGAGCACACACCAACACGAGGTGTTCTATTTTGCTTAAATGTGGAAGATATTCCTGTTTGATCCCTAAAGAGTGGCTTTGTGGTTGACCTGGTAGACAGGGGAGAGGAGTCCACACACCAAAGTGGAGCCATCTTACATTCTGGCCCCCGCAGATGTCAGCGGGGTCACAGGCACGACAACTGCAGGAGATCCATCAAAACGGCGTTTCCTCAGCTTCTGTTTCCCAAAACTGCCACGCCACTTACTGCGCTCTCAGATTTTAAAGTGGACCTGTGTGAATGTTTGTCTTTTTTGAATTATAAATAGTGGAATACTCCTGTTAAATGATGCTAGAGCGTCAAGTGCTAGAAGTCATGACTTTTGGCGTGAGTTGGCACTCAGATTTGGACGCCCCTGTTCACTGGGTTTTGCAGTCTCATCATACTGCAGTCTACATGTATCTCTTATGTGTGACTGCCATCATATTGCAGTCTACATGTATTTCTTATGTGTGACTGCCATCATATTGCAGTCTACACAAATCTCTTATGTGTGACTGCCATCATATTGCAGTCTACACAAATCTCTTATGTGTGACTGCCATCATATTGCAGTCTACATGTATCTCTTATGTGTGACTGCCATCATATTGCAGTCTTCACAAATCTCTTATGTGTGACTGCCATCATATTGCAGTCTACACAAATCTCTTATGTGTGACTGCCATCATATTGCAGTCTACATGTATCTCTTATGTGTGACTGCCATCATATTGCAGTCTACACAAATCTCTTATGTGTGACTGCCATCATATTGCAGTCTACATGTATTTCTTATGTGTGACTGCCATCATATTGCAGTCTTCACAAATCTCTTTTGTGTGACTGCCATCATATTGCAGTCTACACGTATCTCTTATGTGTGACTGCCATCATATTGCAGTCTACATGTATCTCTTATGTGTGACTGCCATCATATTGCAGTCTACATGTATCTCTTATGTGTGACTGCCATCATATTGCAGTCTACATGTATCTCTTATGTGTGACTGACATCATATTGCAGTCTTCACAAATCTCTTATGTGTGACTGCCATCATATTGCAGTCTACACGTATCTCTTATGTGTGACTGCCATCATATTGCAGTCTACACGTATCTCTTATGTGTGACTGCCATCATATTGCAGTCTACATGTATCTCTTATGTGTGACTGCCATCATATTGCAGTCTACATGTATCTCTTATGTGTGACTGCCATCATATTGCAGTCTACATGTATCTCTTCTGTGTGACTGCCATCATATTGCAGTCCAAACGTATATCTTATGTGTGACTGCCATTTACTGGTCACACTTATCATTACACCGTGTACCAAATAAAATAGCTTTGAGGTCTGTAAGCACAACCACAATGTTTCCGTACATTAGGTGCGTTGGATTATGAGGCACACTGTTGAGTTTTGAAGAAAATGAAAAGATTTTAAGTGGCCCGGAACATATGGTAGTCATTTTGGGACCCAAAGGCAAACCTAGTGATTGGATTTTCAATGGAACATATAACATTTTGGTGTTGTTTACTTAAGTCATATTGCAGTCCACACATATCTCTTTTGTGTGACTGTCACACTTATCATTACGCCATGTGCCAAATGAAATAGCTTTGAGGTCTGTAAGCACAACCACAATGTTTCCGTACATTAGGCGCGTTGGATTATGAGGCGCACTGTCGAGTTTTGCAGAAAATGAAAATTTTAAGTGGCCCGGAACATATGGTAGTCATTTTGGGGCCCAAAGACAAACCTAGTGATTGGATTTTCAATGGAACATATAACATTTTGGTGTTGTTTACTTAAGTCATATTGCAGTCCACACATATCTCTTTTGTGTGACTGTCACACTTATCATTACGCCATGTGCCAAATGAAATAGCTTTGAGGTCGGTAGGCACAGTCAAAATGATTCCGTACATTAGGCGCACCGGTTTAAAAGGCACACTGTCGAGTTTTGAGAAAATAAAATGATTTTACAGACATCGTTTGGAAACAACTAAGCAATGTATACAAACAATTACAAACTATTTCTGTGTAAATAACTCATTTCACAATGTATATATCTGAGGCTTATAGTCCACTGCAGCTTAGTGGGTGTGGCTTATATACCGCCTTTTATAGTATTAAAAATATATAATTTAAGTCTTATGTTACATTATATAAACATGAAGGGTTTATAAGTGTGTGGATGGCTTATGGAAATGTTAAATGAATATTATGTTCATGTAAATGACATAAAATAGGGCCAATAGGTTCATCGAATTTGCATATGTGTCCATCCCTCAATAATGGAGGGAGGGACACATATAAGGGGCCGTTAGGGACATTATTCAGAATTACCTCTTACATACACTACTGAAATGCTCTCACATTAACAACTGAAATCTTTTTCTCTCACACACACTACTGAAACACTCTTATACACACTACTGTGAGAGAATTTCAGTAGTGTGTGTGAGAGTGTTTCAGTAGTGTGTATGGGAGTGTTTCAGTAGTGTGTATAAGAATGTGAATAAGAGTGTTTTAGTGAGTGTATAAGAGTGTTTCTGTAGTGTGTATGACAGTGTTTCAGTAGTGTGTGTGAGAGTGTGTCAGTAGCGCGTATGATAGTGTTTCAGTAGTGTGTATAAGAGTGTTTCAGTAGGGTGTGTGAGAGTGTTTCAGTAGTGTGTATAAGAGTGTTTCAGTAGTGTGTATGAGAGTGTTTCAGTAGGGTGTGTGAGAGTGTTTCAGTAGTGTGTGAGAGTGTGTTTCAGTTGTGTGTATAAGAGTTTCAGTAGTGTGTGTGTGAGAAAAAGATTTCAGTTGTCTATGTGAGAGCGTTTCAGTAGTGTGTGAAAGAGTGTTTCAGTAGTGTGTATAAGTGTGTGTCAGTTGTGTGTATAAGAGTTTCATTAGTGTGTGTGTGAGAAAAAAATTTTAGTTGTTTATGTGAGAGCATCTCAGTAGTGTGTATAAGAGTGTGTCAGTAGTGTGTGTAAGAGTGTGTCAGTAGTGTGTGTAAGAGTGTTTCAGTAGTGTGTGTGTGAGAGAAAAAGATTTCAGTTGTTTATGTGAGAGCATTTCAGTAGTGTGTATAAGTGTCAGTAGTGTGTGTGTGTGAGAAAAAGATTTCAGTTGTTTATGTGAGAGCATTTCAGTAGTGTGTATAAGAGTGTGTCAGTAGTGTGTATAAGAGTGTGTATTAGAGTGTTTCAGTTGTGTGTATAAGAGTGTTTCAGAAGTGTGTCTGTGAGGAAAAACATTTCAGTTATGTGAGAGCATTTCAGTAGTGTGTATAAGAGTGTGTCAGTAGTGTGTATAAGAGTGTGTCTGTACTGTGTTTAAGAGTGTGTCAGTAGTGTGTAAAAGAGTGTGTCAGTAGTGTGTATAAGAGTGTTTCAGTAGTGTGTGTGTGTGAGAAAAAGATTTCAGTTGTTTATGTGAGAGCATTTCAGTAGTGTGTGTAAGAGTGTTTCAGTAGTGTGTATAAGAGTGTGTCAGTAGTGTGTATAAGAGTGTGTCAGTAGTGTGTGAGAAAAATATTTCAGTTGTTTATGTGAGAGCATTTCAGTAGTGTGTATAAGAGTGTCAGTAGTGTGTGTGTGAGAAAAAGATTTCAGTTGTTTATGTGAGAGCATTTCAGTAGTGTGTATAAGAGTGTGTATTAGTGTTTCAGTTGTGTGTATAAGAGTGTTTCAGAAGTGTGTCTGTGAGAAAAAATTGTTTAGTTGTTTATGTGAGAGCATTTCAGTAGTGTGTATAAGAGTGTGTCAGTAGTGTGTATAAGAGTGTGTCGGTACTGTGTTTAAGAGTGTGTCAGTAGTGTGTAAAAGAGTGTGTCAGTAGTGTGTATATGAGTGTTTCAGTAGTGTGTATAAGAGTGTGTCAGTAGTGTGTAAAAGAGTGTGTCAGTAGTGTGTATAAGAGTGTTTCAGTAGTGTGTGTGTGAGAAAAAACATTTCAGTTGTTAATGTAAGAGCATGTCAGTAGTGTATAAGAGTGTGTCAGTAGTGTGTAAAAGAGTGTTTCAGTAGTGTGTGTGTGAGAAAAAACATTTCAGTTGTTTATGTAAGAGCATGTCAGTAGTGTGTATAAGAGTGTTTCAGTAGTGTGTAAAAGAGTTTTTCAGCAGTGTGTGTGTGAGAGAAAAACATTTCAGTTGTTTATGTAAGAGCATGTCAGTAGTGTGTATAAGAGTGTTTCAGTAGTGTGTATAAGAGTGTTTCAGTAGTGTGTATAAGAGTTTTTCAGTAGTGTGTGTGTGAGAGAAAAACATTTCAGTTGTTTATGTGAGAGCATTATAGTCGTGTATATAAGAGTGTTTCAGTAGTGTGTATAAGAGTGTTTCAGTAGTGTGTATAAGAGTGTTTCAGTAGTGTGTGTGTGAGAGAAAAACATTTCAGTTGTTTATGTGAGAGCATGTCAGTAGTCTATGTAAGAGGTAATTCTTAATAATGTCCCTAACGGCCCCTCATAGACACATTTCATGTTTTTGTCTTCTTCTTCTATTCCCTAACACACTCATGTCTTGTTAATCTTGACACTGATTATTAAATGCTGTTTATTTTTTCCAATTCACAGGCGTTGGCACATAGAACCGTGCCAGTTTGATGCCAGGGTAATTGCTGCCGTGTGCGAGCCCTAAAAAGTCTTGTGGAACTTCCAAGACGATTACGCTTCAATTTTTATTGACTCTTTTTATGGTGGCCAACCTCCAAAACATTTCAAAAGGGAGACGTTGATTTTAATTTGATTTTATTCATCAAAGTCAAGTAGAAAACGTATTATCTTTGGATTTCGATTTTATCATATGGGTTTAAAGGCCTACTGAAAGCCACTACTAGCGACCACACAGTCTGATAGTTTATATATCAATGATGAAATATTAACATTGCAACACATGCCAATACGGCCGCTTTAGTTTACTAAATTGCAATTTTAAATTTCGCGCGGAAGTATCCTGCTAAGACGTTGCGGTATGACGACACGTGCGTGTAGCACCGTTCTCAGCTATAAGTCGTCTGTTTGCATCGCATAATTCCACAGTATTCTGTGTTGCTGAATATTTGGCAATTTGTTAAAAGAATAATGGAGACGTCAAAGAAGAAAGCTGTAGGTGGGAAGCGGTGTATTGCGGCCGTCTTTAGCAACACAAACACAGCCGGTGTTTCCTTGTTTACGTTCCCGAAAGATGACAGTCAAGCTTTACTATGGAACAGAGATGTCAAGCAAACACGGTTGGATTGGACCACACACAAAGTACAGTGTATTATGCAGCGATCATTTCGAAAGATTGTGTTTCGAAGAGGGTCCCTTGCGAAGGGCAGAGATGGGCATCGCCACCACCTGTCGACGGGTGGTGAAGAAAGGTGCAGGGCCGACCTTCAGGTTGTACAGGTACGACCATATAATCTCACTAAAACACTAGTAACACAATAAGCAGATAAGGGATTTTCCAGAATCATCGTAGTAAATTTGTCTAATAACATCTGAACTGCTCTCGTCATTTTTTTTTCTTTTTTCTAGTCCTTCACTCTCACTTTCCTCATCCACGAATCTTTCATCCTCGCTCAAATTAAAGGGGAAATCTTCGCTTTATCGGTCCGAATCGCTCTAGCTGCTGGTGGCCATGATTGGAAACAATGTTCAGATGTGAGCAGCTCCACAACCCGTGACGTCACACGCACATCGTCTGCTACTTCCGGTACAGGCAAGGCTTTTTTATTAGCGACCAAAAGTTGCAAACTTTATCCTCGATGTTCTCTACTAAATCCTTTCAGCAAAAATATGGCGAAATGATGAAGTATGACATATAGAATGGAGCTGCTGTCCCCGTTTAAATAAGAACATCAATCAATCAATCAATGTTTATTTATATAACCCCAAATCACAAATGTCTCAAAGGACTGCACAAATCATTACGACTACAACATCCTCGGAAGAACCCACAAAAGGGCAAGGAAAACTCACACCCAGTGGGCAGGGAGAATTCACATCCAGTGGGACGCCAGTGACAATGTTGACTATGAGAAACCTTGGAGAGGACCTCAGACATCTGAATGCTCCCACTGTATAGTCTTTTTTTTTCTAGTCCTTCACTCTCACTTTCCTCATCCACAAATCTTTCATCCTCGCTCAAATTAATGGGGAAATCTTCGCTTTCTCTAGCTGCTGGTGGCCATGATTGTAAACAATGTTCAGATGTGAGGAGCTCCACAACCCGTGACGTCACGCGCACAACGTCTGCTACTTCCGGTACAGGCAAGGCTTTTTTATTAGTGACCAAAAGTTGCAAACTTTATCCTCGATGTTCTCTACTAAATCCTTTCAGCAAAAATATAGCGAAATGATCAAGTATGACACATAGAATGGACCTGCTATCCCCGTTTAAATAAGAACATCAATCAATCAATCAATGTTTATTTATATAGCCCCAAATATCAAATGTCTCAAAGGACTGCACAAATCATTACGACTACAACATCCTCGGAAGAACCCACAAAAGGGCAAGGAAAACTCACACCCAGTGGGCAGGGAGAATTCACATCCAGTGGGACGCCAGTGACAATGCTGACTATGAGAAACCTTGGAGAGGACCTCAGATGTGGGCTACCTCCCCCCCCCCTCTAAATTTGTCTAATAACATCTGAATGCTCCCACTGTATAGTCTTTTTTTTTCTAGTCCTTCACTCTCACTTTCCTCATCCACAAATCTTTCATCCTCGCTCAAATGAATGGGGAAATTTTCGCTTTATCGGTCCGAATCGCTCTAGCTGCTGGTGGCCATGATTGTAAACAATGTTCAGATGTGAGGAGCTCCACAACCCGTGACATCACGCGCACATCGTCTGCTACTTCCAGTACAGGCAAGGCTTTTTTATTAGCGACCAAAAGTTGCAAACTTTATCCTCGATGTTCTCTACTAAATCCTTTCAGCAAAAATATGGCGAAATGATCAAGTATGACACATAGAATGGAGCTGCTATCCCCGTTTAAATGAGAACATCAATCAATCAATCAATCAATGTTTATTTATATAGCCCCAAATCACAAATGTCTCAAAGGACTGCACAAATCATTACGACTACAACATCCTCGGAAGAACCCACAAAACGGCAAGGAAAACTCACACCCAGTGGGCAGGGAGAATTCACATCCAGTGGGACGCCAGTGACAATGCTGACTATGAGAAACCTTGGAGAGGACCTCAGACATCTGAATGATCCCACTGTATAGTCTTTTTTTTCTAGTCCTTCACTCTCACTTTCCTCATCCACAAATCTTTCATCCTCGCTCAAATTAATGGGGAAATCTTCGCTTTCTCTAGCTGCTGGTGGCCATGATTGTAAACAATGTTCAGATGTGAGGAGCTCCACAACCCGTGACGTCACGCGCACATCGTCTGCTACTTCCGGTACAGGCAAGGCTTTTTTATTAGCGACCAAAAGTTGTGAATTTTATCCTCGATGTTCTCTACTAAATCCTTTCAGCAAAAATATAGCGAAATGATCAAGTATGACACATAGAATGGAGCTGCTGTCCCCGTTTAAATAAGAACTTCTCATTTCAGTAGGCCTTTAAGCTGTTTTTAATTTTTCAGCATTTGAACTGAATAAGAAAAGTTATGGGCCGATGTAAAAAAAAAACAAAAAAAAACCGCAGACATGGGATGAAAGTTTCTTTTCAACTCCTGCAGCATGTTGTCAATCAGCGGGCCGTGCCAAATACGCAATGTGCTTCTATTCTCTCTTGGTTTTCATGAAAAATAGGACTTAGCCATTAATTCTATTTGCACGTCCGGAGAGAGTCTGGGAGGTGTGGGTTTGTTGCTGAAGAATGCTTTCAGAGCACTCAAGGATGTAATCTGTAACTCTCTTTAGTCTCGCCCAGCAAGCTAAGCTCCCAGGACGCCGCCGCCTCCCCGACAGATAAGAGTGTATCTGGATCACACACATTGGCATATTCCGCTCCTCATTCCAGCTTGGCGGCCAGCATCCTGGGAGGCCGGACGCTTCGGTTCGCTCCGGACGGCGGCGTGTTTGCATCCCGGCGGACCGGTGGCCGTACGACCGTGTGTCGGGGGGGCCCGCTGCGACGCATTATGAGAAATCGTTTGAGTGTCCCGGGGCGAGCTGCTTATCGGCGCAAGTCAGCAGATGACGTGAGTAATTACGGATGATTCACCTTGAGGACTTCATCAGCAGCAATCTCTCCCTCTTTTCTTCTGCCTCTTGTCCCAACTATTCATCAAATCCCCGTCTTTTCATCCCGCCGTCACGTAAGGACACTGCAGCATCGCTGCCTGTGGTGATGTTCTCTCCTCGCAAAATATCACATTTTACTACACGTGATCGCTAATTTCCGGAGTATAGAGCGTTGTATAGAAGCCGCACTCACTACATTTTAGAAGAAAAAAAACTTTTTTGGTTTATAAGCCGCACCTATGCCGTATTTCCTTGAATTACCACCAGGGCGCTAATTAATTTAAAACCTCTTCTCACTCCGGCACTTACCAAAGGCAAGCGGTAAATGTAGGCCTGCGCTTATACATTTGAGTGTGACGTAAAGATACCATCATGAAAAGCACGTTTAATAAAAAAAACGTTATTATGGTCTTAATAGCTCGGTTGGTAGAGTGGCCATGCCAGCAACTTGAGGGTTGCAGGTTCGATTCCCGCTTGTGCCATCCTAGTTACTGCCGTTGTGTCCTTGGGCAAGACACTTTACCCACCTGCTCCCGGTGCCACCCACACTGGTTTAAATGTAACTTAGATATTGGGTTTCACTATGTAAAGCGCTTTGAGTCACTTGAGAAAAAGCGCTATATAAATATACTTCACTACTTCACCTTTACTTATAAATGAAGTCCATGCGCAGCTCCTTCTGATCAAACGCATCGATAACTTGTTTATAGAAGTCTTCCTTATCTTTCTTCAGTTTTAAAAGTCTCTCTGTCTCAATGGAGATCTTCCTTTATTACCTCCTGCTTCCATTGAAAGTCCAGTTTAGAAAACTGTTTTATTTTAGATATGTAATCCTCCATGTTAAAAGTGCAAGCGAGAGGAAAAAATAAAGGATCGCTGCTCACTCTTGCTGCTTGTTGTCACTTCTTCTGCAGCCGAGTAGTCGCAAGAAGGATCACTAGCGCCCTCTACCACCAGGAGGCGGGAGTCATTTAATGACTCATATTTGACACACGCAGCTACGGTATATTAATAAAACTTAGCTGCTTTAGCACATTCAATAGCTTGGACTTTAAATCCTACTGAATAGCTCTTAATCTTCTTCCCTTTATGCGATTTCAAATGATTGAAATCAGCCTCCTCCATTTTGAAAATGATGACAGGTGAAGTGTCACTCGTGACGTGACGAGTTTGACCCGGTGGAAATTCTAGGCATATGCTAATTATTTGGCGAAACGAGTTTGACCCGGCGTAATTCTAGACATGCGCTAATAAAAATAATATTTTGCGAAACGAGTTTGACCCGGCGTTAATCCTGAGTCGGCGGTAATGCTAAGCATGCGCTAATTATTTTTCAAAACGAGTTTGACCCTGCAGTAATTCAAGGCAGGCGCATGCTATATACCCGGCGGCAATTCAAGGAAATACGGTAAGCCGCACCAGACTATAAACCGCAGATATATACGTTGTGAAATGAGTTATTCACACAGAAATATTTTGTAATTTTTGTTTACATACCTTAATTGTTTCCAAACGGTGTCTGTAACAAGGCAGTAAAATGGCTGAACAAACAAAACAGAAGTCATTGTCATGAACCCATTAGCTGCGCAAGGTAGCTCTCTACTGAGCTAAACCGACTTAATAACTGCACAACAACGTTTTGGTGAATTTACTGAGGGATTTGTGAAAAAGTACAAAAAGAATGCCGTTGTAAGTTAATACTACTAACACGGACACTCGTAAACTTGTTAGCGTAGTGGTGGGTGCTAACGACGTACAAATTTGCATGAAAACACTCCTACAGACATCACACATGGAACAGTTTAGTCAATATGAATTGTTTTAGTTACATTGTAAAACTTAAAAACATCGCTTGGAGCGATGAATGAAGAATCCATACGTGTATAATAGCTATGGACGGCTAGAAGAAGGAACGGCGCTTGTACTTCCGGTTCATACAAAGAAAAAGATTGCACTTCCAGTTCAAAGGTATTAAAACAGGAATTACATTTTCAACACATGATTTACGGTATTTTAACAGTCTATAGGCTGCATCCACTAAATTTTAGTAGAAAAATATATATTTTCCATAAATTAAACGCACCGGACTACAAGCCGCAGATATATACGTTGTGAAATGAGTTATTTACTCAGAAATATTTTGCAATTGTTTGTTTACATACCTTAATTGTTTCCCAACGGTGCTTGTAATGCGGCAGTAAAACGGCGGATCAAACAAAACAGAAGTCATGGTCGTGGACCCATTAGGTGAGGTTTTGGCGAATTTACCGAGGAGTTTGTGAAACTGAAACAATACAAAATAATGGCTTTGTACGTTGTGAAATGCTTAATTAATAACAGCTGCCATTTGCATAATCCGATAGCGAATAATTTACATTAAAGTGGAAAAACAAATGCTACCTTAGGTTTCGGAACGCCAATTAACTGTATTTCCTGGACTATAGAGCGCACCTGAATGCAACCACAACCACAAAATGTTCAAATAATTAATTGTTTCACTTATTAGCCGCATCGGACATGGCAGATATATACATCGTAAAATAAGTTATTTAAACCGAAATATTTCGTAAAGGTTTATACTAACTTAATTGTTTCCAAACGGTGTCTGTAACGCGGCAGTAAAACGGCGGCTCAAACAAAACATAAATCATCGTCATGGAGCCACTAGCTGCCAGTTGCATAATCCGATAGCGATTGATTTACATTACAGCGTAAAAAAATGATATAAATGATAAAATAAGTTATTCACACATAAATATTCTGTAAATGTTTAATTGCAAGTCTTAATTGTTTCCCAAACGGCGACTGCAATATGGCAGTAAAACGACTCATCAAACAAAACAGAAGGCATCGTCGTGGAACCCACTATCTGCGCAAGCTAGCTCGCTCATCAGCGAAACAGACTCAATAACTCCACGGTGATGTTTTAGGGAATTTACTGAGGAATTTGTGAAAATGAAACAATACAAAAAAGAACGTCATGTTTAGTTAATAATACCAACACAGACACTCGCAAACTTGTTAACATATTAGCTAAAGCTCAGGACGCTTGCTTGATTACAATATGATAGCACGAACAAATATGCACGAAAAAACTCCTACAGACATCACACATGGGACGGTTTTTAGTAAGTAGGAATTGCTTTAGTTTTATTGTAAAACTTACAAACATTGCTTAAAAGAGAGAATGGCACTTTTACTTCCGGTTCGAAGCTTTAAACAGCAGGAAACACTGTAAAGGTTCACCCGGCAGCGCCTGCGGTGAGCGAACTTGTCCAAAATAATGCGCAGCACAGAAAAATACATAGACAAGCCGCACCGTTTTATAAGCCGCAGGGCTTAAAACGTAGGAACAAAGAAGCGCCTTATAGTCCGGATTTTACGGCACTCAGAGTGATGATGGAGGTTTTGGGATAGTTTTTGAAGCACTTTATAGGCAGAATTAAGTGACTCCCTTTGTCTCTGTTGTAAGATGACTTTTACTAGCCGTTATTTATGCGTTAGATTGCATAGAGAAAAGAAAAATTGCATAAGGATTGTGGATGATAATACAAAATACCCCAAAATTGCAGTTCCCCTTTAATATATTAACAAATACTAAATTATACCTGTTAGAGTAGTTTCAATGCAATATAATTGTTACTTTTACTTTTTTTTAAAACAAAAATTGTCCGGAAAAAAATTGAAATTCTTTTTCATCGCTACATTTTTTTTTTTTTGCGTGGATTGTCATAAAAAATGTTAAATAAAATATTTTTAGTTAACTTTCCACACATATTTCAGCGTCTTTTATCCAGCATAATATTTACAGTATTTTTCACAATAAACTGCACTATTTATTTATTTTTTATGTCTTTTTTTTTTTAATAAACTCAGCTCAATAAATCAAAACCAAATCAATAATAAATGTTGAGAGTTTTTTGAGGGTTTCGTATGTGACTGACTGGCCCCTCTTCTGAGTGAATGAGGATTATTTTAAGTCACGGCCAAAAAGTGAGTGTGTGGGGGGGGGGGGGGGGGGCAGCCCTGAGGCACAGTAGTCTAACCAGTTAGACAAATAAACGGAGCAAGAACCCACTGGAGGGACTTTGTAGTGGCAAGAGATGTTGGCGGATGAAGTTTCAGCTTTTTTTCCCCCCCACAAAAGTACTTTTTTTATTTTACTTTTTTTGAAAACTGCTAGACTCACGTCATGTAATATCGCTGTTAAAATAAAAATAAATAAATGAAATGGTTTGCTGTGGTTAGCGCGCCTGCCTCACAGTCAGGGGATCCGGGTTCAAGTCTCCTTGCTGTGGAGTTTGCATGTTCTTCTCATGTTGGCGACAACACACCCCAACATGTTTGATGGCTTTAACGAGGACAGGACAGGTTTTTTTTTTACCCTGTTCTTGTTCTAAGTCAACTAGGGTCGGCGACCCCAACAAGTACGAGGTTAGGGTTAGGTTGTGGTTTTTTTTTTTTTCATTTTCATAAGTTTTACTATTATCTAAATGTAGGGTTAGGGTTAGGCTTTATTATTTATTCACCATGTCCATGTTTTTTTTTCATTTGTTAAATTGTATTATTATGTAAATAAAGGGTTATTATCTTATACCACATCTGTTGGTTTTTTTTTGCCATTCTTTAAAAAAAACAAAAATTGTAATACTGTAAATAAAATTGGTTTGGGCTTTATTATTTGTTTGGGTTTTTTTTCATTGTTTTTAAAAAATATATATATTGTATCATTATTTTTTGAATTTAGGGTTAGGGTTAGGCTTTCATATTTCCGTATTTACTGCATCAAATGTTTTCTTTTATTGTAGTATTATAAATAACAGGGTTGGAGTTAAGCTTTATTATTAATGTATCGCATATTTTTTCTAAAATGTTTGCAATTTTTTTTTTATTTGTATTATTTAAATTTAGGGTTTGGGTTGGGCTTTATTATTCGTTTTACCACATCAATTTTTTTTTATTATTGTATTATAAAAAAATGTGCTCTAGGGTTAGGTTTTATTATTTGTTTACCGTGTAATTTTTCGAATGTTTTTTTTATTGTATTATTATAAAATTAATACGGTTAGGATTTATTATTTATTCATCCGATCATTTTTGTAAATGTTTTAATTATTTTTTTTGTTGTATTATTATTTAAATGTAGGGTTAGGGTTGGGCTTTGTTATTAATTTGACCACATCCATTTTTTTTTTCATTATTATTTTTTATTGTATTATTATAAAAATGTTGCATTAAGGTTAGGCTTTATTATTTGTTTATCGCATTATTATTTTTTACATTAATGTTTTTTAATTGTATTATTATAAAATAAATATGGTTAGGGTTAGGCTTTATTATTTATTTTGCCACATTTTTTTGTTTTTTCCATTATTTGTATATATTTTTTAAATTGATTACTATAAAAATAGGGTTAGGCTTTATTATTTATTTACCACATTTTTATTTTTATTTGATTATTTTTCTTTTTTTTTTTTTACTTTTTTAAAAAGTTTTATCATCTAAATTTAAGGTCAGGTTTAGGCTTGATTCAATTATTTATTTATTTATATTATTCCATTTTGTTATTGTATCATTATAAAAATCTAGGTTTAGGGTTAGGCTTTATTATGTATTATCCACATCTATTTTTTTCTCTGTCCATATGTTAATACGATCATTTTAATATATATTTACCACATCTAGTTTGAACGTGATTTGGACAAAAAAAGAGGTTAAGCTTATCGAAAAATTCCAGCGAGGATGTTTTTGTCCAAACAATCCCAAAAGCTTTTAATGCTGTAATCTCTCTCAACACGCACTCACCACCAAACAGCAACACGTACATTTTCCCCGAAGCATCATCACCATATGGCCAGCACCAAATGTCTAACCTTTGACCCGTGAGACGGAGAATGGACCCAAATGTGGAAAGAGAAGTGGGTTAATCTACTTATTTGTCTGACATGAGAACATGAGAGGCGACACGATGGCGTCTTTCCATGCGGCGGCAAGTCAATAAAGCCTACATCAAACCTCCGATCGGTGAAATGAACTTTGGAGCAAGGTTCTCCGAACGGAAGATACTCACCCCGTGTGAAGGGTAGGAAATCCATCCTAACTCCCCCTGGCTGGCTTTGGAATCTAACAGGTTGACTGTCGGGAAGAAGAGAGAAAAGAAAGAGAACATATGAGTCTTTAGTCCTTGTTAGCCCCAATTAGCTCTTATCTAGTCCCACAGGAGAGATCTCCCACCTCCGGCACGCCAACGCCGCTGTTTGCTCAGCTGCCGCGCAAAGTACACATGCCCTGCGCCTGGCAACCCTGCGCCTGGCAACCCTGCGCATGAAAGCAGCAGTTGCTAGGCAGAGATATCAGAAAAAGGAAAAACAGGCTCCATCGGGTGGGGGCTTTGACACATCTGGCAACCCAATGATTTATTTTGTGGTGCCACCTCAAAAAAAAGTCTCCTAAACTTGAAAACACTGTGTGTTGTGTTGTCAACTTTATGTCATGTGATGCAAGTGTAAGCTACTCTGACACTATTGTTTGTTGTTTTATTTTTGTTTGTTTATTTTTATGTTTTTATTTTGTATAAATGTCTGTAATGATGATGTCAATGAGGGATTTTTAATCACTCTTATGTTGAAATTATTACTAATATTGATCATATTAATTTTGTTTGACTGTTTTTAGATTGTTCTGTGTCATGTATTTTATTAATGTTTTTTTTTTCATAAATGTCTGTAATGATAATGTCAATGAGGGATTTTTAATCACTGTAATATTGAACTTATTACTAATATTGATACTGTTGTTGATAATATTAATTTTGTTTGACTGCTTTTAGATTGTTTTGTGTCATGTTTTTTTAATTTTGTATTTGTCTTTTGTTTTTTATAAATGTCTGTAATGATAATGTCAATGAGGGATTTTTAATCACTCTTATGTTGAACTTATTACTAATATTGATACTGTTGTTGATAATATTAATTTTGTTTGACTGTTTTTAGATTGTTATGTGTCATGTATTTTATTTTATTTTTATTTTGTATTTGTCTTTTGTTGTTTTGTTTTTTATAAATGTCAGTAATGATAATGACAATGAGGGATTTTTAATCACTCTTATGTTGAACTTATTACTGATATTGATACTGTTGTTGATAATATTAATTTTGTTTGACTGCTTTTAGATTGTTCTGTGTCATGTATTTTATTAATGTTTTTTTTAAATAAAGGTCTGTAATGATAATGTCAATGAGGGATTTCTAATCACTGTAATATTGAACTTATTACTAATATTGATACTGTTGTTGATAATATTAAATTTGTTTGACTGTTTTTGGATTGTTCTGTGTCATGTATTTTATTAATGTTTTTTTTTATAAATGTCTGTAATGATAATGTCAATGAGGGATTTCTAATCACTGTAATATTGAACTTATTACTAATATTGATACTGTTGTTGATAATATTAATTTTGTTTGACTGCTTTTAGATTGTTCAATGTCATGTATTTTATTAATGTTTTTTTATTTTATAAATGTCTGTAATGATAATGTCAATGAGGGATTTTTAATCACTGCTATGTTGAAATTGTTACTAATATTGATACTGTTGTTGATAATATTCCTTTTATTTTGACTGGTTTTAGATTGTTTTGTATCATAATAATGTTGTTATTGTTTTTATTTGTTTAATGTTTATTTTTATAAATGTCTGTAATGATAATGTCAATGATTGATTTTTATGTTGATCATATTTCTAATATTGATACTGTTGTTGATAATATGCATTTTGTTTGACTGCTTTTGGATTGTTTTGTCAGGTTTTTTTTTCAATTTTTTGTATGTTTTTTTTAAAAATAAATGTCTGTAATGATAATGTCAATGAGGGACTTGTTATAACTGCTATGTTGAAATTCTTACTAATATTGATACTGCTGTTGATAATATTATTTTTTTTTGTTTGACCTCTTTTAGATTGTTTTGTGTCATGTTTTTTTTATTTTTATAATGTATTTTTTTTTAATGTCTGTCAATGAGGGATTTTTAATTACTCATATGTTGAAATTGTTACTAATATTGATACTGTTGTTGATAATGTTCATTTTGTTTGGTTGCTTTTAAATTGTTTTGTGTCATGTTTTTTTGTGTGTTTTTTTTAATGTTTTTAATTTTTAGAAATGTCTGTAATGATAATGACAATGAGGGATTTTTTATAACTGCTATGTTGAAATTGTTACTAACATTGATACTGTTGTTGATAATATTCATTTTTGTTTGACTGCTTTTAGATTGTTTTGTGTCATGTTTGTGTTCTCTCAATTGCTCTGTTGATTGCTATCGTGAATGTTGCTGGGTCGGGTTCGGTTTTGGAAATGGGATTGCATTATTGCAATATTATGTTATTGTTGTGTATTGTTGTGTTGTATTGATAAAAAAAATGAAATAAAAAATGAATTTAAAAAAAATCTGCAAGTAACAAGATAATGATCAACTTTAAAACACAGCTTTGGAGTTTTCACACAAATAATTGAACTATCATGTAGTCAAGAGTCTGGGTCTTCAGAATAAGAGTTTGTTTGTATAAAACTATACACAAAGAGAGCGACTTTTAAAAAGCCATAAAAGGACTTTGAGTATTCACGATGCTAATTCTCTTTCCCAAAAGCACACTTGACGTAAAAAAAAATACAAGTGAGAAAACAACGTAGTGCTGGTGAGAACTAGGATTCTGATTATTCATCCCAGGTTGACTCGACGGTTTCTTGGCTGACGAACAGTGGATCCTGTCAGCGCCGTCGCGGGTTACAAACCACCTTTGACTGCCGACCAATTTCAATCTGCGGCGATTACGTAGCCAGCGCTTTTTTTTTCTTCTCCTTTTTATTTACACAAACTGGAAAAAGCGTTGGAGTCAGCCAAGGAACGAGATTTGCATTGACGTGGTGTCGGCGTCACCTTCCTCGGACCCGACCTTTAATCCAGGAGCCCGTTTGGGTTGGCCGGCGCCACGCCGACAAACCTGACGCGAGTTCCGCGCTCGTTTTGATGTCCTTTCTCCCCCCTGGATCGTTTTCATCTGCGTATTGCAAACCAGTCAGAAATGTATGGGACGCACATGTGGTCCTGATGCTGGTCTTCGTACTAGCTTATGAGCTAACTTTTTACCGGTTTGGACCGTGAGTGAAGAATGCACTACCCGACGAGAAGGAGATGATACGGTATTATCTGCTCGCTGGCGCGACCCGGTGGTTGTTTGAGCACACCGCAGCTAGTTCTGGACAGTCCCACCCCTTAATGCTTCAGTCACACGCAGGATTCTCACAAAAATGTACAGGAACTTTGTTTGGGTTTGAGCCATTGACGCTTAGTTTCAGCTTTAGGCAAAACAAATACATAACTTTAGGAAACGTAGTAAATTTTGCAGTTGAATTCAAACTAAAAGCTGGAAGACAGTGAGTTTCTGAGTCCGAAGAGACGTTGTCCCTGACAGTTTGGCTATGTTTTAGTTTTTTCCTCTGCATTTGTCTCTGTTTCCTCTGTGTGTAGAATTTCCTGTCAGCGCTCTTATTTTGGTTCAGTTTCCTGTTTGTCTCCCTGAGTGCTGTGTCCCCTCAGCTGCGGCTGATTGGCACCTGGCCACACCTGGTGTCAATCAGCCCGCTCCTATTTAGAGCTGTTTTCTCCTCCAGTCAGTGCTGGATTATTCCTGTCAAGAGTTGGTTTGTGACGAACCCCAAGATGCAGAGACTGTGGCAGGCATTGAATAAGAAAACATGATTTAATTAAAATACTGGAACAAGAACAAACAAAAGGGTACAAACAAGAGGAGGATAACAAACTTGGCTATGAACAAACAAACTGGAAGCAGGGAACACAAAAACTACAAACAGCTACCGAATGTAGCTTACCGCTACGCTGAATTGACAAGACCAGTAGGAACGACAAGTAGAAATAACATTGACGCGACACGACAACAATCCAGCACTGACTGGAGGAGAAAACAGGTCTAAATAGGAGTGGGCTGATTGACACCAGGTGTGGCCAGGTGCCAATCAGCCACAGCTAAGGGGACACAGCACTCAGGGAGACAAACAGGAAACTCAACCAAAATAAGAGTGTTGACAGGAACTAAAGACAGGAAACAAAGACAAATGCAGAGGAAAAACTAAGACATAGCCAAACTATCAGGGACAAGACTGACATGTGGTGTGTGGTCAGGACCAGCAAGACCTTCTCTGCTGGCCTAACATAACCAGATATCATGATCAGGATTAAAGATAAAAGTCATTTTTAATTGAATTCCCCTAAATATCTAAAAGTATTTATATCGTCTTTATGTCATATTATGCTCCTTCCACTGCTGTTGTTTTTAGGTTAGAGTTTTAAAGTTCAGTTAAAGTTAAAGAACCAATGATTGTGTCACATTGAGTTTGTGACGAACCCCAAGTTGCAGAGAAGGCGGCAGGCATCGTGCAGGTAAACATGATTTAATTTAACACTAAAACAAGAACACACAAAAGAGTACCAACAAAAGGTGCGCAGAAGGCAGACAACATAATTGGCTATGAACAAAAACTAGCACAAAGGCTAAGTGTGGACTACAAACAAAAACACTTACTGTGACACGAAGGAACTACGACATGAGCAGAGTGAACCGAAGTACACACAGCGACAACGATAATTATTATTGACATTGACAGGTAGTGGTGACAATAATCCAACCCTGACTGGAGGCGAAGGCAGCTTTAAATAGTACCTGGCTGATTGACACCAGGTGTGGCCAGGTGCCAATCAGCCAGAGCACTCAGGGAGACAAACAGGAAACGGAAAAAATAAGAGCGCTGACAGACACACACTAGGTGTGGTGAAATGTGTCCTCTGCATTCGACCCATCCCCTTGTTCCCCCCATGGGAAGTGAGGGGAGCAGTGAGCAGCAGCTGTGGCCACGCCCAGGAATCATTTTTGGTGATTTAACCCCCAATTCCAACCCTTGATGCTGAGTGCCAAGCAGGGAGGTAATGGCTCCCATTGTTATAGTCTTTGGTATGACTCGGCCGGGGTTTGAACTCACAACCTACCAATTTCAAGGCGGACACTCTAACCACTAGGCCACTGAGTATTATCCAATCAGAATTCAGCTAGCTTATGTTTCCATGCTGTGCCAAATCTGCCTGGGGCCTTCGGAATCAACAATGTCTTTGCACTGTAAGTGAACGGGCTCATACAGTTGATAGACCGCTGCCATAGCCAATCAGATCACAAGTTGGTTGTCAGTAAGGCCTTCTAGCTGGCCTCACGCTGTGATTGGATACTCACAACCTACCAATCTCAGTCCCAGGTTGGAATGTCTGTTGTATATATATATTTATATATATATATATATATATATATATATATATATATGGGATATATATATATATATATATGGGATATATATATATATATATATGGGATATATATATATATATATGGGATATATATATATATATATATATATATATATATATATATATATATATATATATATATATATATATATATATGTATATTTGCGAGGCCATTTTCAAGAAGGATATTTAAAGAGAAACTACATCTTGTGAGACGAGTCCATTGAAATCCACCAACTATGAGGGGCTATACGGAGTCGAATGGGTGCTACGAATTGTGAGTTCCACTATTTTATTTGTTTATTTTTATTTCTTTATCGACAGTACTACATACGATATGTTTTAATTGCTGATGCGGGTTTATTGATTTTTAAATAACCTGTTTTGTACACTGTCGAGGTGATTCAATGTCCAACAGGGCGTACATGTGTTGTGTTGTTGTGAACGACATCATGGATGTAACATCAATGTACAAACTGTCATACACACAATACAACATCTCATCTGTTGTGTTGTTGTGAACGACATCATGGATGTAACATCAATGTACAAACAATCATACACACAGGTCTTATCTGTTGTGTTGTTGTGAACGACATCATTGATGCAACATCAATGTACAAACAATCATACACACACATCTCATCTGTTGTGTTGTTGTGAACGACATCATGGATGTAACATCAATGTACAAACAATCATACACACACATATTATCCGTTGTGTTGTTGTGAACGACATCATGGATGTAACATCAATGTACAAACAATCACATACACACATCTTATCTGTTGTGTTGTTGTGAACGACATCATGGATGTAACATCAATGTACAAACAATCATACACACACATCTCATCTGTTGTGTTGTTGTGAACGACATCATGGATGTAACATCAATGTACAAACAATCATACACACAAATCTTATCTGTTGTGTTGTTGTGAACGACATCATGGATGTAACATCAATGTACAAACAATCACATACACACATCTTATCTGTTGTGTTGTTGTGAACGACATCATGGATGTAACATCAATGTACAAACAATCATACACACACATCTTATCTGTTGTGTTGTTGTGAACGACATCATGGATGTAACATCAATGTACAAACAATCATACACACACATCTCATCTGTTGTGTTGTTGTGAACGACATCATGGATGTAACATCAATGTACAAACAATCATACACACACATCTCATCTGTTGTGTTGTTGTGAACGACATCATGGATGTAACATCAATGTACAAACAAACATACACACATCTCATCTGTTGTGTTGTCGTAAACAACATCATGGATGTAACATCAATGTACAAACAATCATACACACACATCTCATCTGTTGTGTTGTTGTGAACGACATCATGGATGTAACATCAATGTACAAACAATCATACACACAACACATCTCATTGGTTGTGTTGTTGTGAACGACATCATGGATGTAACATCAATGTACAAACAATCATACACACAACACATCTCATTGGTTGTGTTGTTGTGAACGACATCATGGATGTAACATCAATGTACAAACAATCATACACACACATCTCATCTGTTGTGTTGTTGTGAACGACATCATGGATGTAACATCAATGTACAAACAGGGGTCACAACTTGAGAGTGTCTTGTTTTTAACAGCCTCAAGTCGTCTCAAAACTCACGGAGCGTCAGCATGCTTCCCCCTGCTTTCCCGCCCCTTCACAATAATAACGTTGTGCGAAACATCTGGTCTAATAGCGCTAACAAAATAAAGGTTTAAAAAAAAAAAGCACATTACACACGTAAAATGTACTCAAAGCACTTTACTGACAGGTTAACAAAAATGATTACGATTTGACTTATAATACCGGTCAAAATTAAGCAAAGATGTATCAACGTTGTTAGACACCTCCGACTCGCCTTACTTTACGATTTAGAATCCACAAGCAAAGAAAAGCATATGTGCTCTAGTCTCACAAAAGATTTTCAACAATATTTCCAAACGTTTGTATCATATTCTTATTGTTTCACAGCACAATACATAAAAAAGGGCACTTCCACCTTGATGGAGTGGTGTGAAAACAACACACGTATTCTTTTTTTTCCTTCAAAAAATCCAGAGTGAAAAAGGGAACTGTGGTCTGGCCGGACCCGATGAAGCTATCTGTACACGTCAGATAATAGCATCCAGGGCCATTGACTCCAATTTACATTTCTCAATGAGCCGAACCCAACACTCAAATTGAGGCAAGCGGGAAGAACTGGAGAGGAGAAAATGAAACAGCTTTGTGGGATGGGGGGAAGAGGGCGAGGGATGGGGGGAAGAGGGGGAGGGATGGGGGGGAAGAGGGCGAGGGATGGGGGGAAGAGGGCGAAGGATGGGGGGAAGAGGGCGAAGGATGGGGGGAAGAGGGCGAAGGATGGGGGGAAGAGGGCGAGGGATGGGCGGAAGAGGGCGAAGGATGGGGGGAAGAGGGCGAAGGATGGGGGGAAGAGGGCGAAGGATGGGTAGGAGAGGGGT
Organism: Nerophis ophidion; assembly: GCF_033978795.1. Taxonomy (NCBI): domain Eukaryota; kingdom Metazoa; phylum Chordata; class Actinopteri; order Syngnathiformes; family Syngnathidae; genus Nerophis; species Nerophis ophidion. The sequence goes on along the minus strand of NC_084623.1, from coordinate 4,212,426 downwards.
TCAGCACCAACGCTCTCACACACATAAATAAAGGCTCAGTGGGAAGAAGCACACCAAAAGAGTGTCCTCCCTCTGGAAAGTAAAAAGCTGGGATTAAAAAAAAACTTCTGTGTTCACACGAAAGTATTTCTTGCATATTATTTGATTTCCAACACGCAAACAGGAGCATCAATATATATTTTTGTCCGTATATTTCTTTGGATGTCACAACAGGCTGCCTGGGATCAGGACCAGGACAATATATATATATATATATATATATATATATATATATATATATATACAAAATGTCTATGAATAAATATACAATATAAAAAATAACCCTGTGATGAGGTAGCGACTTATCCAGGGTTTACGCCGCCTTCCGCCCGAATGCAGCTGAGATAGGCTCCAGCACCCCCAAAAGGGACAAACGGTAGATAATGGATAGATGGATGGATGGATACTATAAAAATATATAAAACTAAATAAATACATTTGTGCAATATAGCTACAGTTTATATATATATATATATACATATATATATATATATATACATACATACAGTATATATACAAAACTGTGAATTAATAAATATATAAAAATATATATAAAACTAAATAAATAAATAAATATGTGCTGTGTTTGTTCATATATATATATATATATATATATATATATATATATATATATATATATACATGTTATGTGTGTGTGTTATCGTGAGATCGACAGGCGGATCGGTGCGGCGTCTTCAGTAATGCGGACGTTGTACCGATCTGTTGTGGTGAAGAAGGAGCTGAGCCGGAAGGCAAAGCTCTCAATTTACCGCTCGATCTACGTTCCCATCCTCACCTATGGTCATGAGCTTTGGGTCATGACCGAAAGGATAAGATCACGGGTACAAGCGGCCCAAATGAGTTTGGGTCTCTCCCTTAGAGATAGGGTGAGAAGCTCTGCCATCCGGGAGGAACTCAAAGTAAAGCCGCTGCTCCTCCACATGGAGAGGAGCCAGATGATGGTCAGGATGCCACCCGAACGCTTCCCTAGGGAGGTGTTTAGGGCACGTCCAACCGGTAGGATGCCACGGGGAAGACCCAGGACACGTTGGGAAGACTAAGTCTCCCGACTGGCCTGGGAACGCCTCGGAATCCCCCTGGGAAGAGCTAGACGAAATGGCTGGGGAGAGGGAAGTCTGGGTTTCCCTGCTTAGGCTGTTGCCCCCGCGACCTGAACTCGGATAAGCGGAAGAAGATGGATGGATGGATGTTATGTGTGACTATGTGTTTTGCATTTTGTTTTCTTTTTTTTGCACCATGACCAGGGAAGGTCGTTTGGATGGTGTCCGAGAAGTAAATGCTGTCCTATTACTTGCAGGCCCTTTCAAGGGTCATTCATCTGATTTTTACTCACGTTGTCCAAAAGATGGCATTGGATATGTTGCGTTCAATGTCAATAACAAACAATGTTCATTTAGGCTGCTTTCAAAATATCCCCATTCAAATACAGAATGTGGTAGTCATGTTGACACCAGGTTCATTTTCAATGTATACAGTAGCAATAGAACATACACCATTTTTTTTTACTTTCCTACACCTTTTGTTTACATCAAAATCTTTACTAACACGTCTGTTCACTTCCTGTTCTCCACTTGTAAAACAGTAGGGAATAAACACAACAGTAAATAGTTGTACTTATATTTTTATTTATATCTCATTTACAGTAAAGTTCAAAATGTTCATCAGGGTTCATCTTCTTTGTAGTTTGTGCACAATTTGAGTTTGACTCATATTAGCACGCTGTTTATGAATCCATTCCGTAATTTCATTCCATATACTGATATGCTAAAGGTTTTAAGTGTTTTGTAGGTGCACACAAATGTTTTATTTGCATTTTTCTCATTTTTTGTTGAGAAGAATAGCTTCACATTCTTGGCTTGCAGGTCAATATTTTTTTGTGTACATCAATTCAGCTGTTTGCAAATGTGCCACATCATTGAATGTCAATACTTTTAAATAAAGGGCTTGAATGTTATTTATTATGATGTATTATTCATTTATTTATTATTATTATTTTTTTTTTTTTTTTTGTATTTTATATAATATTTAAGTATTCATTTGATATGGAAATCATAATACTATTATTTTTAATTTTTATTTTTTTATTTTATATAATGTTTATGTATTCATTTGATATGGAAATCAAAATGCTATTTTTTCTTTTTTTGTATTTTATATAATATTTACATTTGATATGGAAATCATAATGCTATTATTTTCTTATTTTTTGTGTATGTTTTTATAATATTTATTTATTCATTTTATATGGGAATCATAATACTATTATTATTATATATATTTTTTAATTTTATATAATGTTTATGTATTCTTTTGATATGGAAATCATAATGCTATTTTTCTTTTTTTTGTATTTTACATAATATTTACATTTGATATGGAAATCAAAATACTATTATTTTCTTATTTTTTTGTATGTTATATGATATTTATGTATTCATTTGATATAGAAATCATAATACAGGTACTGAGAAAACATATGTAATATTATGTAATATTGTTATTTATCTGTGTGTTATTGTAACTAGAGGTGAGGAAAATAATAGATTTTTAGATGCATCGCAATTCAGACATGGATGACTATAAAATCGATTAGTCAACGTCAATAATCCATAATCGATGTATTTATTGTAAATAACGTATTGCAGCCACCTCACTGAGAAATCCGACCATCTCCTTTTTTGTAGGGCACTTATGTTCCATTTTTGTCATTTTTTCTTGTTGTCCAGATTTACTTTGGAAAAGATAATACTTCTCTTGTTGTATTTGACTTTATTAAATGTTTTGGGTAGAATTTATTCGACAAAAACAGTTTTCTTTGAAGTGATATATACGTTTATCAGAGCTGTTGATCTATTTTAAGGAGGAATGCAATTCAAAACGAATCAAATCATGTGCTGCCCAAAGATTCATAGCCCGAATTAGTGATAAGTGTACTTTTGTAGTTATTTGCCCATATTTTCTACACAGTAGAGGAGTAAAGAATATGAAGTGTTTTTAGGTCATGAACATATTTTGCTTTATTCATTATTGACATTTTTCTACTGCCTGCGAGTGTTATCATATCTGAGTTGTTGTGCAGAAATATTGGAAAATAACTACAAAAGTACACTTCATTCAGTTAGAATAATACACACATATATACATATATACATACATATGCACATATTGGATATAGAGAACATACAAACCCTTTATTTATTCATTCAAAAATATTGAAAATCAACAATTTGGTGCATTTGCAAACAGCTAAAATTATGCACAAATCAAACGATAACTTGCTATCATACAAAAATGTATTTTGTACGCACGTACGACACTTAAAACCTTGAGCATATCGGTACGTGGAGCTAAATTACGGAATGGATTAAGCAAAGGAATCCAACGATGCGACCCACTTTAAGAGGCTAGTCACACTTTTACAAAGTAGAAGAAGAATTGTCACAATTATATTGAACATTTTGAAAAGAAGATATTATAACTGTCTAAAGTAAGTATTACTAGAGCAGAAATATTCGCAATTCTTTGATGTAAATGGTCGTCAAAATTGAGAACAAAAATTGTATGTGATGTATCATATTAAAACTGTTTACACGTCCAAAATAAACTTATTTATGTTGTATATATTTTACATCAGATTTGATCATTTATTAATACGCGGCAAAGTGTGTTGTTGTTTTTACCTGCCAATGTATTTGTGTTGTAAATAAAAACATACTAAAACTGTACGGACTTTCACATACATTGTCAAGTTGTGATAAATCATGAATCCTAATTATATGCATGAGTGTGTGTGCATGTATGTATGTAGGTACGTATGTATGTATGTATGTATGTATGTATGTATGTATGTATGTATGTATGTATGTATGTATGTATGTATGTATGTATATGTGTATATGTATGTATGCTTCTATGTATATATGTATGTATGTATGTATATGTGTATATGTATGTATGCTTCTATGTATATATGTATGTATGTATGTATATGTGTATATGTATGTATGTATGTATGTATGTGTAGGAGCCTAAATGCAGTTTAAGTTCATTTACATTTTATGGAAGGTGTTATGTTTACTCAGCCAAAAGGGGACTATTTACTTTAGTTGCATGATAAGAACATTCATGTATTGAATGCTTAGAGTAATTATTTAAAGCTCACTTTATTTTTAATTATTACATTTGTCAAAATAATTTGATTGCGTAACTGTTTTGTTGTAAGGACCTGTGCGGTCAGGTGTTTTTTTTGGAAGCAAGGTGTTATGGGTAATTGCAGTCAGGTACGCTGGAATCGAGCCAGTTTTTTGACCTCACTCATACTTTTCCTTACTTTTACTTTGTCTAACTCGTACTGCAACAAACTCTCTTTATTTTTTCAATTCATTTGTTCCCACATCGCGATTGTTTTACGTTTTTAATTATTAAGTTCACAAGTAAACCGTACAAACGAAGAGGAACGTCTGGAGTTTTTGTTTTGTTGTTGCCGCAGCAAGCGGAGCAGGAGAAAGTAGAGGAGTGTCGAGCTAAGGCTACATTAGGAATCTACAGTATGTATGTATGTATGTATGTATGTATGTAGGTATGTATATATACATATATATATAAATGTATGTATGTATGTAGGTATGTATATATACATATATATATAAATGTATGTATGTATGTATGTATGTAGGTATGTATATATACATATATATATAAATGTATGTATGTATGCATGTATGTATGTATATGTGCGTATGTATGTATGTATGTATGTATGTATGAATGCATTTATGTATATATGTATGTATGTATGTATGTATGTATGCATATATGCATGTATGTGTGTATGGCGGTGGTCATTTTGTTGTGTTTAGCTGGCATATGTCAGGGGTCGGGAACCTTTTTGGCTGAGAGAGCCAAAAAGCCAAATATTTTAAAATATATTTCCGTAAGAGCCATATAATATTTTGTTTAACACTGAACACAACTAAACACGTGCATTTTTAAGTAAGACCAACATTTCTAGAGTATAATAAGTCTGTTATTCTTTGTAATAACATTGTTATTCTGAAGCTAACCGTGGAGGTGGCGTGGCCTGCGGGCCTGCAGCGACAGGTGCGTAGATGGCCCACCTGGGCCTTGTTTTCTAATCACCTGTCGCTCTCTTATAAGCAGCAGCCAGGAGGAGAGACGGGGTTGGGGCTGGAAATACTATTGCTGGAAACTTATTGAAAAATAAAACAATATTGTAACCCTGAAACAGGTTCTCATGTCGGTGCTTGGTGGTCTGAAGAACCCCCAGGAGGGCAAGCTCCACACTAACTAATAATAAATAAATAACTTCTTAGCATTAACGCAACTTCTTGAACAGGTGCGGTAGAAAACGGATGGATGGATTAAAAATGCATGAGAATGTTTTATATTTTGATCGTGATTTTTAACACTGTGATTACAAGTGGAATTATTCATTACTTATCGTGTTAAGCAACGTCAGCTCTGATTTATCTGAGAGCCAGATGCAGTCATCAAAAGAGCCACATCTGGCTCTAGAGCCATAGGTTCCCTACCCCTGGCATACGTGAATCATTTTAATTATGTTTGTTTCATTTTAGATACATTTTGAACATAAATGCATCCATCCATCCATCTTCAACCGCTTAGGTTGCGGGGACAAAAGCTCCAGCAGAGACAGAAATGAATACAAACCGATATTTTACCCAAAATCTAAGGAGTTTCATGCTAGAATTTAAGAAAGAAAGATAAATAGAAATATATATTTATTTTTTTTAACTTCTTTTTTTATTGGGGACGTATTAAATAGTCGGAGTCAGCAGGTCTTGCATGTGAAGGCAGCATCGTGTGTCTGACTTGAAGTCTTCACCTCCACCATCAATTATTCAACTCTCAGTCTGATGTTGCTGCTGCGCGCGCAGCCCCTCTGCCCCCATTCTCAGTCCTCCCTTCTTCCAGCCCTGCACTTCTCACACACCTATGCGCTGACGTCATCGTATACCTGCGCCTATGACGCAAACCCCCCGGCCCAGCTCGGGGATTGGCTGAGAGAAGGAGGTTCTTTTTGAAGGAGGAGACTGGAGAGAAGATGATTTAGGTATGTCAACAAAATAAATAAATAAAATGAAATAGATATTTATGTATATCGTCGCTCATAAACGTGGATCTGTCCCAGCGGGAGTCCTCCGCGGGGTTCCCGGGGCCAAGTCTCCCGGCCAGCCGCCTAAAAATAGCGTGACATCGGCCTCCCGACCAGAACTTCGCAGCACGCAATTTATATTTAATACAGAACCAACTTAACACCACACGATCACGTTATATAGAGACACAGAAAAAAAAAGAAAAAAAAGTTCAGAATAAAACATTTTATTATTACTTTTTTTCTGCTTTTAAGCTTGTTTTGAAAAAAAAACCTATCAAAATAAACATATATATTTTAAATACTGGAGAAACAAATTAAATAGAGTTTGCCAAATTAGATAAATAAGTTGTGTGTACATTTGTCAATAAAAGTGCACTTTTTAAAATTCTAAATGCATCATTAAAAAAAAGACAGACTGTTGACTTTAATTACTGACAGTTTATATAAGGCAATTATGTAAATTTATTGCGTGTAAACAAACGAACAAAAAGGACTATACACGCTAAATATGATAGACATTGCAACTTGAAATTTAAGATGAAAAACGGTGTGTGTTTTCGTGCACATACTGTACAATTATTTTGTGTATTTATACTTTAAACGCGTTTTTTTATAGACGTGAAACTTTGCCTGCGTGCGTAGCATATCGAAAATGTAATTTTTTTCCCAATTAAACCAATTCATTTTATTTTATATTCATTAGCAAACACACACACACACACACGCAAACACCCTCTCTCTCTTGTACACACACACACACTTACTTTCACAGATCGAATCAATATTTCAAAAACACCATCATTTGAAATATTTGCAGGGTTGTGCTTTTTAGAGAATATTTATTTTGAAAATCCGTATACAATGACCACAATAATCTTACTTATTTCTTCTAATAGGAAATGCAAACACCAAGAATAATTAAGAACAAAAAAGTTGTTGAAAGTTTCTTTCATTAATAAAACAAAAGGAAAAAAGTTGTGTTTTGTCATGATATCTGCTTTTATTTGACTTTTAAACAAGTTATTGGTCAATTTGGATATGTATATCATATATACTTATATTATTATGTTCACACAACTAACACATTCTCCCTTTTGAACTTTGAATAAGACACTGATTAAATATAGTATATAATATATATAATAAATATATTTTTATTTTCCTTATATACTTTTGCGGTGGATTTAGAAGTTATGCATATTTGGTTTACACAGAAGTCTAAAAACAAATAACTTAAAGTGTGATACAATTATTATGGAGACTTTTTAGACATGTTGCAAGTCTATTTTTCCATAAATAGTCCCTGTTGCTTAAATTGGATCTCTGCAAAAACACATATAAATATATATAAAACATTGCATACATATTTTAAAAAGACGACTTCTATTAAAAACATACTTTAAACAAGTTGAACAGGCCCAAAAAAAAAAAAGAATACTTTGTTTCCATGAGTTTCAAGCGTTTTAACAGGTGACTTTTCAGCCGAATTGAACTTTTTTGTTGTTGTTGTTGGTTTTATTGAGACAAAACTGAGGCAAAAATAGAAATGAGTCATTTGCAGCCATGTGCGCCCTGAGTTGTGTGATGAAATGGTTGTGTATCTTGATGAAAGACGCACAAAGCAAGAACATTATGATGTCTTGCATAAACAAAATGCAATAAAACAGGTGGATGTGCGTAAATTACGCACTAAAATGTGTTTACGTGTAAAACTGCCTGGTCCTAAAAGATGGTTTCCACTCCACATTTTCCTAAACATAACCTACTAAAACTCCTACAAATTAGTTCTTTGAACCCCTTTTTCCCCCCCAAAGAACTCCCATTTAAACACTTAATCCCCATTTGAGCGATAATCCCAAATTACGCATGACCCAGTCTGTCGCCTTTTTCTTGGGTCTTTGTGAACATTCCACATGACAATGAAATGTTGACTTTTGCTTTTATTACAACCTTTTGGACACGAATAAATCCACAGTTTGTACACACGCACACAAACACACACACACAGGCGTGCGCGCAAACACACACACACACACACAGAGAGTCTCGTATTAAAGCGAGACGCGCTAATTGTCTTACCTTCATTCGGGGGGTAGACGACAGTAGAAACCGGAAGCGCAAGAGTCAGCAAAAGAGGTGAGAAGAAAAGCAGCGATCGCGACTTGCAATCCATGGCGGCGCGTCAGAGGTGCGTAACTCCATGAAGCCACTGGCGCGTCTGAGAGATTCTGTCTGCGCGCACATCTCTCCCTCCTTCAGCCCGCCGGCCGGGACGCTTTTCCGCTGGGTCCTAAAGAGCGTGGGGTTGAGGGGGGGCAGAGAGAGAGAGAGAGAGAGAGAGAGAGAGAGAGAGAGATCAAAAATAATAATTGCAAAAAAATCAAATCAATAATGTTTTCACCTTCAGGAGCTAAGGAGTTGAGAATTAAAATAATAAAAAAGATTTATGTGCATATATATATATATATATATATATATATATATATATATATATATATATATATATATATACATATATATACATATATATATATATATATATATATATATATATATATATATATATGTATACATATATTTATATATATATATATATGTATATATATATGTGTATATATATATATATATATATATATATATATATATATATATATATATATATATATATATATATAGATTAGATTAGATAGTACTCTATTCATTCCGTCAGGAAAATTACAATTTTCAGCACAATCCCATTCAAGATCAGACAAACATTACAGGGAGACAGAACAGGATCGCTGACGGGTCTGTCTGCTTCCAGCGCCCCTTACAAAAAAAAAAGATGAGATACAGGTAAACAAGGGGGGGGGGGGGGGGGGGGATAGAAGATTAAAATGAAATAAAAAAAAAAATAAATAAATAAAATAAAAAAAATAAAAAAAATATAAAAAAAAAAAAATAATAAAAAAATTAAAAAATGTATGTATAAAATTGCAATTTAGTAAACTAAAAAGGCCGGATTGGCATGTGTTGCAATGTTAATATTTCATCATTGATATATAAACTATCAGACGCTAGTAGTGGCTTTCAGTGGGCCTTTAAAACATCCCCATCCATCCATTTTCTACCGCTTATTCTCTTTTGGGGTCGCGGGGGGCGCTGGCGCCTATCTCAGCTACAATCGGGCGGAAGGCGGGGTACACCCTGGACAAGTCGCCACCTCATCGCAGGGCCAACACAGATAGACAGACAACATTCACACTCACATTCACACACTAGGGACTATTTAGTGTTGCCAATCAACCTATCCCCAGGTGCATGTCTCTGGAGGTGGGAGGGGCCTATCCCCAGGTGCATGTCTTTGGAGGTGGGAGGGGCCTATCCCCAGGTGCATGTCTTTGGAAGTGGGAGGAAGCCGGAGTACCCGGAGGGAACCCACGCATTCACGGGGAGAACATGCAAACTCCACACAGAAAGATCCCGAGCCTGGATTTGAACCCAGGACTGCAGGAACTTCGTATTGTGAGGCAGACGCACTAACCCCTCTGCCACCGTGAAGCCCTCTTTAAAACATGTAATAATATATTTTGTATTATTAATAAAATAGTTGACACAAAATAATGAATACTGTTCAGAATAATTATGGCAGACACTGGCTCTGCATTGTTCTTTCAGACACTTTATAAACACATAATATTTGTACTCTTTCTTCAACTGGCTCTCATTAGTACAGTGAGTCATTGACTTCATCTCAAATCCATATACAGAGTTGCTATTGCAGTGTTTCTTAACCATAGGGCCAGTTCCCTTTGTTGGGCTGGCAAAAAATATTTGTTTCTCAGCTGTGGTTCATTCTGTACGTTTTATTTCACTTTTCCACCATTTGTGGCAGCAACAATAGTGTCAAAGCAGAGAGTATGGCCAACAAAACGAGAGCGGCCATGCCCAGATTAGATTAGATTAGATATTACTTTATTTATTCCAGATGCATGCAGTTGCTTTGAATTTGACTAAGGATGTAACGCTAAACGGTATATTGATAAACCTCAATAAAATTCCAGACGATTAGTAGTACCGTTTGAATTTTTAATATATAAAAAAATGTCATTATTACTGCATTTTCTGAAAAAACGCTTACTTCCTAGAAAAAGAGTCGCAGTCGTGCTGGCGCATGCCAACTAACGTGGTTTCGCTTGAAACATGGCAAAAAGCATCTACAGACTTTGCTCCGTAGAGTTTCTCTTGGACTAAACGGAGCCGAGAGCTTTTTTTCAATCAATCAATCAATCAATGTTTACTTATATAGCCCTAAATCACTAGTGTCTCAAAGGGCTGCACAAACCACTACGACATCCTCGGTAGGCCCACATAAGGGCAAGGAAAACTCACACCCAGTGGGACGTCGGTGACAATGATGACTATGAGAACCTTGGAGAGGAGGAAAGCAATGGATGTCGAGCGGGTCTAACATGATACTGTGAAAGTTCAATCCATAATGGATCCAACACAGTCGCGAGAGTCCAGTCCGAAGCGGATCCAACACAGCAGCGAGAGTCCCGTTCACAGCGGAGCCAGCAGGAAACCATCCCAAGCGGAGGCGGATCAGCAGCGCAGAGATGTCCCCAGCCGATACACAGGCAAGCAGTACATGGCCACCGGATCGGACCGGACCCCCTCCACAAGGGAGAGTGGGACATAGAAGAAAAAGAAAAGAAACGGCAGATCAACTGGTCTAAAAAGGGAGTCTATTTAAAGGCTAGAGTATACAAATGAGTTTGAAGGTGAGACTTGAATGCTTCTACTGAGGTGGCATCTCGAACTGTTACCGGGAGGGCTTTTCAGAGTACTGGAGCCCGAAATGAAAACGCTCTATAGCCCGCAGACTTTTTTTGGGTTTTGGGAATCACTAATAAGCCGGAGTCCTTTGAAGGCAGATTTCTTGCCGGGACATATGGTACAATACAATCGGCAAGATAGGATGGAGCTAGACCGTGTAGTATTTTATACGTAAGTAGTAAAACCTTAAAGTCACATCTTAAGTGCACAGGAAGCCAGTGCAGGTGAGCCAGTATAGGTATATATGTATGTATATATGTATATAAAGGTATATACAGTATAGGTATATATGTATGTATATATGTATATAAAGGTATATACAGTAGAGGTATATATGTATGTATATATGTATATAAAGGTATATACAGTATAGGTATATATGTATGTATATATGTATATAAAGGTATATACAGTACAGGTATATATGTATGTATATATGTATATAAAGGTATATACAGTATAGGTATATATGTATGTATATATGTATATAAAGATATATACAGTATAGGTATATATGTATATAAAGGTATATACAGTATAGGTATATATGTATATAAAAGTATATACAGTATAGGTATATATGTATATATATATATGTATATAAAGGTATATACAGTACAGGTAGATATGTATGTATATATGTATATAAAGGTATATACAGTATAGGTATATATGTATGTATATATGTATATAAAGGTATATACAGTACAGGCGTAATGTGATCAAACTTTCTTGTTCTTGTCAAAAGTCTAGCAGCCGCATTTTGTACCAACTGTAATCTTTTAATGCTAGACATGGGGAGACCCCAAAATAATACGTTACAGTAATCAAGACGAGACGTAACAAACACATGGATAATGATGTCGGCGTCTTTAGTGGACAAAATGGAGCGAATTTTAGCGATATTACGGAGATGAAAGAAGGCCGTTTTAGTAACGCTTTTAATGTGTGCCTCAAAGGAGAGAGTTGGGTCGAAGATAATACTAAGATTCTTTACCGTGTCGCCTTGTTTAACGTCTTTTCCTCTCACTTAATTTCCGTGGAGCCCAAATGCAGCTGAGATACACTCCAGCGACCCCCCCTTCGACCCCAAAGGGGACAAACAGTAAAAAAAGGACGGATGAATGTGTATGTATATATATATATATATATATATATATATATATATATATATATATATATATATATAGATATATATATATATATATTATATATATATATATATATCTATATATATATATATATATATATATATATATATATATAGATATATATATATATATATATATATATATATATATATATATATATATATATATCTATATATATATATATATATATATATATATATATCTATATATATGGTTCCGGACATGACCAGTGATGAATGAATTCCCGCCAAGTATACATACAGCAATGTTAATATTTGTTTACATGTTCCTTGGCAAGTTTATCTGCAATAAGGCACTTTTTGGTATCCATCCACAAGCTTCTGCTTGAATTTTTGACCACTCCTCTTGACAAAATTGGTGCAGTTCAGCTAAATGTGTTGTTGTTTCTTTTAACTTGGACTTGTTTCTTCAACATTGTCCACACGTTTAAGTCAGTACTTTTGGAGTGCCATTCTAATACCTTCATTCTAGCCTGATTTTGACATTCCTTTACCACTTTTTGAGGTGTGTTTGGGGTCATTGTCCTGTTGGAGCACCCAACTGCACCCAAAACCCAACCTCCGGGCTGATGATTTTAGCTTGTCCTGAGGAATTTGGAGCTAATCCTTCTTTTTCATAGTCCCATTTAAAGCAGCAGTTCCATTGGCAGCAAAACAGGCCTGGAGCATAATAATACCACCACCATGCTTGACGGTAGGCATAGTGTTCCTGGCATTAAAAGCCTAATCGTTTCTCTTCCAAACATATTGCTGTGGCCAAACAGCTCCATTTTTTGTTTTGCCTGACCACAGAACTTTCCTCTTGAAGGTCTTATCTTTGTCCATGTGATGTCACATCTTTATCAACAATAGGATTTGCCTGAGGAGCTGGACAGGACAAATAAAAATAAAAAATACAATCAAAAAGTAAATATAACAGTACATTGGTTTGAAGAAGTCCATTTTGACTTCATTCAGTAAAAATGACACACCAATGAGTATAGAATACCACCATTACTATTTCACCTTGTGCTTTTCTTTAAGTCGTTGAAGTCTTAATTTTAGCGCTTTTAAGTCCAATTAATCTACCGAGACGTCAAAGTCCAGTTGTTTCAGGAAGTCATCTAATTTCCTACGCTCATAATGTACTCAAATGTGGCATTTTGTAGCAAACAATGGCGGTGGAAAAAGAACCATCTAGTTCGCTACCAGGGGGGTTTAGTCTTTGGATTTAGGGATCGGGTCCATCCCGTGTTCACACGACGTCCCACTGGGTGCATTTTTCTGCGGGGGCCGTTAGGGGCCTCCGACTCTTCCCCACTTGATTCTCGGCGAAAGCCCGCGCTGGCGGTGAAAACGTCAGGTTCCTTGCTGAGACACCAGCTGTTGTGGTGGGGGGTTGACGGCCGAGAAGGCATTTGACGTATGGGGAAAGTTGGAGCAGACAGCAGCTCTCAGGAACGGCTTCTGAATTCTAATGACCTAAAACCGATTCCAAAATAAAACAAAAACATCAACTGAATTCTTGGGTAGATTTACTTTGAAGGGGTACTACATGACTGACAGTGGTGTGCCAGCAAAGCCTAACACAAATCATAAAAGTTATTTCCAATCTACTTTCCATAAAGTATTCATCCTATTCTCTTCATGTCTTATTAGGCTCCTGTGTTGCTTGTTTTTAGGTTACAGTTTTTGACCAATCAGAATTCAGCTGGCTTGTTGCCAGCGCTGTGTGGATTCTGCCGGTTGATGGACAGTTGTGATAGCCAATCGGACCAAGAGTTTTTGGCAGAAGCCCATCTAAGTAGCCTTAGGTTAAACGTGACCGTGATTGGATTTTCACTTGTCACTCCTAGGTGAGTATCCAATGACAAGTGTTAATTTGCAAAAAGCAGGAAGTGGGACTGGGGCCATACCCGGACAGCAGAGAAATCATCGGTGCTCACTTTTTAAAGAGCAAAACGTAAGTTTGAATGTTTTATTCATTCATTTTCCCACATTTAATATGTTTTTTAAAATAATTTTATTTGGACAGTACCAAGTCAGACATGTTTTAGATGCTGATGCGGGCTTTTACATTTTTTAATGTGCTGAAATATAGCCTGTTTAGGTGATTCAGTGCCCAGGAGTACACAAGTTGGTTTCTGTGTAGTATTTCTCCAGCCGTGGTCTTGTGGTGACATCAATTTCGGTATTTTGAGGGGTATTTATTGAAGTCGGATTATGAAGGACATGACTTTGTGGGACTGGGGCCATACCCGGACAGCAGTGAAATCATCGGTTCTCACTTTTTTAAGAGCAAAACATGAGTTCAAATGTTTTATTTATTTTTCCACATTAAATGTTTTTTACAATAATTTTATTTCCAACAGTACCACGTCAGACATGTTTTAGATGCTGACGTGGGCTTTTGATTTTTAAATGTGCCAAAATATAGCCTGTTTTGGGGATTCAATGCCCAGGAGTACACAAGTTGGTTTCTGTATCTTTTCCCTAGCCGTGGTCTTGTGGTGACATCAATTTCGGTATTTTGAGGGGTATTTATTGAAGTCGGATTATGTAGGACATCACTTCGTGGGACTGGGGCCATACCCGGACAGCAGAGAGATCATCGGTTCTCACTTTTTTAAGAGCAAAACATGAGTTCAAATGTTTTATTTATTTTTCCACATTTAATGTTTTTTTTACAATAATTTTATTTCAGACAATACCATGTCAGACATGTTTAAATGCTAATGCGGTCTTTTGATTTTTAAATGTGCTGAAATATAGCCTGTTTTGGGGATTCAGTGCCCAGGAGTACACAAGTTGGTTTCTGTATCTTTTCCCTAGCCGTGGTCTTGTGGTGACATCAATTTCGGTATTTTGAGGGGTATTTATTGAAGTCGGATTATGTAGGACATCACTTCGTGGGACTGGGGCCATACCCGGACAGCAGAGAAATCATCGGTTCCCCCTTTTTTAAGAGCAAAACATGAGTTCAAATGTTTTATTTATTTTTTCACATTTAATGTTTTTATATTAATTTCATTTTGGACAGTACTAAGTCAGACATGTTTTAGATGCTGATACGGGCTTTTGATTTTTAAATGTGCCAAAATAAAGCCTGTGTTGGTGATTCAGTGCCCAGGAGTACACAAGTTGGTTTCTGTATCTTTTCCCTGGACGTGGTCTTGTGGTGACATCAATTTCGGTATTTTGAGGGGTATTTATTGAAGTCGGATTATGTAGGACATCACTTTGTGGGACTGGGGTAATACCCGGACAGCAGAGAAATCATCGGTAGTCAGCTTTTTAAGAGCAAAACGTGAGTTTGAATGTTTTATTTATTAATTTTTCCATATTCAATATGTTTTTTACAATCATTTTAACTAAGATATATGTTTTAAAAGCTGACGCGGGTTTTTGATTTTTAAATGTGCTGAAATATAGCCTGTTTTGCTGATTCTGTGCCCAGGAGTGCACAGCTTGTTTTCTGTGTAGTATTTCCCCAGCCGTGGTCTTGTGGTGACATCAATTACTGTATTTTGAGGGATATTTATTGAAGTCGGATTATGTAGGACATCACTTCGTGGGACTGGGGCGACACCCGGACAGCAGGGAAATCATCGGTACTCACTTTTTTAAGAGCAAAACGTGAGTTTGAATGTTTTATTAATACATTTTTCCACCTTTAGTATGTTTTTTACAATCATTTTAACCTTGACAGTACCACATGAGATATGTTTTAGATGCTGCCACGGGTTTTTGACTTTTAAATGTGCTGAAATATGGCCTGTTTTGCTGATTCTGTGCCCAGGAGTGCACACTTTGCTTTCTGTGTAGTATTTCCCCAGCCGTGGTCTTGTGGTGACATCAATTACTGTATTTTGAGGGGTATTTATTGAAGTCGGATTATGTAGGACATCACTTTGTGGGACTGGGGCGACACCCGGACAGCAGGGAAATCATCGGTACTCACTTTTTTAAGAGCAAAACGTGAGTTTGAATGTTTTATTAATAATTTTTTCCACCTTTAGTATGTTTTTTACAATCATTTTAACCTTGACAGTACCACATGAGATATGTTTTAGATGCTGCCGCGGGTTTTTGACTTTTAAATGTGCTGAAATATAGCCTGTTTTGCTGATTCTGTGCCCAGGAGTGCACACCTTGTTTTCTGTGTAGTATTTCCCCAGCCGTGGTCTTGTGGTGACATCATATCTGTATTTTGAGGGGTATTTATTGAAGTCGGATTATGTAGGACATCACTTTGTGGGACTGGGGTGACACCCGGACAGCAGTGAAATCATCGGTACTCACTTTTTTAAGAGAAAAACGTGAGTTTCAATGTTTTATTAATACATTTTTCCACCTTTAGTATGTTTTTTACAATCATTTTAACCTTGACAGTACCACCTGAGATATGTTTTAGATGCTGCCACGGGTTTTTGACTTTTAAATGTGCTGAAATATAGCCTGTTTTGGTGATTCTGTGCCCAGCAGTGCACACCTTGTTTTCTGTGTGGTATTTCCCCAGCCGTGGTCTTGGGGTGACATCAATTACTGTATTTTGAGGGGTATTTATTGAAGTCGGATTATGTAGGACATCACTTCGTGGGACTGGGGCGACACCCGGACAGCAGGGAAATCATCGGTACTCACTTTTTTAAGAACAAAACGTGAGTTTGAATGTTTTATTAATACATTTTTCCACCTTTAGTATGTTTTTTACAATCATTTTAACCTTGACAGTACCACATGAGATATGTTTTAGATGCTGCCACGGGTTTTTGACTTTTAAATGTGCTGAAATATGGCCTGTTTTGCTGATTCTGTGCCCAGGAGTGCACACTTTGCTTTCTGTGTAGTATTTCCCCAGCCGTGGTCTTGTGGTGACATCAATTACTGTATTTTGAGGGATATTTATTGAAGTCGGATTATGTAGGACATCACTTCGTGGGACTGGGGCGAAACCCGGACAGCAGGGAAATCATCGGTACTCACTTTTTTAAGAGAAAAACGTGAGTTTGAATGTTTTATTAATAATTTTTTCCACCTTTAGTATGTTTTTTACAATCATTTTAACCTTGACAGTACCACATGAGATATGTTTTAGATGCTGCCGCGGGTTTTTGACTTTTAAATGTGCTGAAATATAGCCTGTTTTGGTGATTCTGTGCCCAGGAGTGCATACTTTGCTTTCTGTGTAGTATTTCCCCAGCTGTGGTCTTGTGGTGACATCAATTACTGTATTTTGAGGGGTATTTATTGAAGTCGGATTATGTAGAACATCACTTTGTGGGACTGGGGCGACACCCGGACAGCAGTGAAATCATCGGTACTCACTTTTTTAAGAGCAAAACGTGAGTTTGAATGTTTTATTAATACATTTTTCCACCTTTAGTATGTTTTTTACAATCAGTTTAACCTTGACAGTACCACATGAGATATGTTTTAGATGCTGCCGCGGGTTTTTGACTTTTAAATGTGCTGAAATGTGCCTGTTTTGGTGATTCTGTGCCCAGGAGTGCACACCTTGTTTTCTGTGTAGTATTTCCCCAGCCGTGGTCTTGTGGTGACATCAATTACTGTATTTTGAGAGGATATCTATTGAAGTCGGATTATGTAGGACATCACTTCGTGGGACTGGGGTGACACCCGGACAGCAGGGAAATCATCGGTACTCACTTTTTTAAGAGCAAAACGTGAGTTTGAATGTTTTATTAATACATTTTTCCACCTTTAGTATCTTTTTTACAATCATTTTAACCTTGACAGTACCACATGAGATATGTTTTAAAAGCTGACGCGGGTTTTTGACTTTTAAATGTGCTGAAATATAGCCTGTTTTGGTGATTCTGTGCCCAGGAGTGCACACCTTGTTTTCTGTGTAGTATTTCCCCAGCCGTGGTCTTGTGGTGACATCAATTACTGTATTTTGAGGGATATTTATTGAAGTTGGATTATGTAGGACATCACTTCGTGGGACTGGGGCGACACCCGGACAGCAGAGAAATCATCGGTAGTCAGCTTTTTAAGAGCAAAACGTGAGTTTGAATGTTTTATTTATTAATTTTTCCATATTTAATATGATTTTTACAATCATTTTAACTAAGATATGTTTTAAAAGCTGACGCGGGTTTTTGATTTTTAAATGTGCTGAAATATAGCCTGTGTTGGTGATTCTGTGCCCAGGAGTGCACACCTTGTTTTCTGTGTAGTATTTCTCCAGCCATGGTCTTCTCCATAACAACATGTAGATGGTTTCTCTCTCAGTGAAATGGTATCCATCTGTTCCCTAGGAAAAGGCATTGTTCATCATCCACTTCCTCCAGTAAATATTTACTGTACGGACTCCAACAGGCACTTTGTGTACAATAATGTCATATTCAGAGGACGCATCCCCGTCATCTTGTGGACGTGTGACTTATGTTAGTCCAGACTGTGTTGCCGGTAGAGCTGCCATTCATCGTTAGCTGTGATTGGTTTCATTTGTTTCAGAGTTTAAACACGAGTCGTAACCGCCCCTATCTGTCTTTGGATTTTTTCAAGTTCGGATGTGAGAGGTACTCAAGTGGTTTAAGTGACTGCTAGAAGTGACTGGATTCATCATTTTGGAGTATTATGAGTACATGGGAAATGGATTGTTTAACAATTTATTTCTTGCATCATAAATACAGGAAAATAAATACAAATATTTGGGCTCATCAAGACCGCATGGCGATTCAGAGGAATTTTTGCCCCTTTTGTGTCCTTGCCTGGATCTTTTGACATTGTAGAAATTAAATGTCGGTAAAGACCAGCGCCGGGTGTTGTCAAAGTATCCACATCCTGTAGAAATGTGCGTACGTGAAGTGTGAAGTTGACGTACGGACGGTTTTAATAAGACTTCTCATTTCAACCACATAGCAAAGCCACGCTCTTGTAACATGTGGTTTGGCATTGTCTTGCTGAAATAAGCAGGGGCGTCCATGATAACGTTGCTTGGATAGCAACTTATGTTGCTCCAAAAGCTGTATGTACCTTTCAGCATTAATGGTGCCTTCACAGATGTGTAAGTTACCCATGCCTTGAGCACTAATACATCCCCATACTATCACACATGCTGCCTTTTCACCTTTGTGCCTAGAACAGTCCAGATGGTTCTTTTCCCCTGTGGTCCAGAGCACACGACGTCCACAGTTTCCCAAAAAATTGGAAATGTGGACTAGTTAGACCACAGAACACTTTTCCACTATGGATCAGTCCATCTTAGATGAGCTTGGGCCCAGCGAAGTCAGCGGCGTTTCTGGGTGTTGTTGATAAATAGTGTTCGCTTTGCTCAGTCGAGTTTTCACTTGGACTAACAGATGTAGCGACGGACTGTAGTTACTGACAGTGGTTTTCTGAAGTGTTCCTGAGCCCGTGTGGTGATATCCTTTCCACACCAACGTCGCTTTTTGATGCAGTACCGCCTGAGGGATGGAAGGTCACGGGCAACTTTTTACATTTAAACATGCCAGCATATTACTAAGAAGACGAACGACTTTGAGTCTTGTTTGATTACTCAGTTCATTATTACAACCCGGGAGAAGACTTGCTGTCGCAGCCGTACGTGACACAAAGTCTGCCCCTGTTGGCGAAAAGGTGAATTTTTGTGTCCTTGCCTGGATCTTTTGACATTGTAGAAATGAAATGTCGGTAAAGACCAGCGCCGGGTGTTGTCAAAGTATCCACATCCTGTAGAAATGTGCGTACGTGAAGCGTGAAGTTGACGTACGGCCGGTTTTAATAAGACTTCTCATTTCAACCACATAGCAAAGCCACGCTGTTGTAACATGTGGTTTGGCATTGTCTTGCTGAAATAAGCAGGGGCGCCCATGATAACGTTGCTTGGATAGCAACTTATGTTGCTCCAAAAGCTGTATGTACCTTTCAGCATTAATGGTGCCTTCACAGATGTGTAAGTTACCCATGCCTTGGGCACTAATACATCCCCATACTATCACACATGCTGCCTTTTCACCTTTGCGCCTAGAACAGTCTGGACGGTTCGCTTCCCCTTTGGTCCGGATGACACGATGGTTTTCTGAAGTGTTCCTGAGCCCGTGTGGTGATATCCTTTCCACACCAACGTCGCTTTTTGATGCAGTACCGCCTGAGGGATGGAAGGTCACGGGCAACTTTTTACATTTAAACATGCCAGCATATTACTAAGAAGACGAACGACTTTGAGTCTTGTTTGATTACTCAGTTTATTATTACAACCCGGGAGAAGACTTGCTGTCGCAGCCGTACGTGACACAGAGTTGGCCCCAGTTGGCGAAAAGGTGAATTTTTGTGTCCTTGCCTGGATCTTTTAACATAGTTGAAATGAAATGTCAGCAAAAACCAGCAGGTGTTGTCTAAGTATCCACATCCTGTAGAAATGTGCGTACGTGAAGCCTGAAGTTGACGTACGGTTTAATTTGATGTCTAATTTCAACAAAATAGCGAAGCACAAACCTTTTTGTTCGGATGTTTTCTGTCTTTTCCTTGCATCATCACATCTGACCCCCACATGTTCACGTGTGCCGGCAATGATTGCGGCGTGGCGAGGCGTCACGTTCGCCAGTAATGGCAGCGCCACTGAGCCAATCAATGAACTCGTGGGCGGTGTAAAGGGGAACGGGCTTCACCTTCAGCGGCTCTTTTCCGCTCGGGTCGGACTCTGTTATTGTAGGACGGCAGTAAGTCCAGGGGACGAGAACGCCCTTCTAGAAATAAAGTCCCTGGATTAGTGCGTATATGTCTTGGAGAATAGCCCCACTTGTGGTTTGCCATAAAATTAAAGTATGTGATTGGGAAAAAAAGAAAAAAAAAAAAAATATATATATATATATATATTTATGTAAGGTTTATTCAGGTGTAGTGGAGAGGAGGCTACGCCAGATAGTCGAACCTCGGATTCAGGAGGAACAGTGTGGTTTTCGTCCTGGTCGTGGAACTGTGGACCAGCTCTATACTCTCGGCAGGGTTCTTGAGGGTGCATGGGAGTTTGCCCAACCAGTCTATATGTGCTTTGTGGACTTGGAGAAGGCATTCGATCGTGTCCCTCGGGAAGTCCTGTGGGGAGTGCTCAGAGAGTATGGGGTATCGGACTGTCTTATTGTGGCGGTCCGTTCCCTGTACAATCAGTGCCAGAGCTTGGTCCGCATTGCCGGCAGTAAGTCGAACACATTTCCAGTGAGGGTTGGACTCCGCCAAGGCTGTCCTTTGTCACCGATTCTGTTCATAACTTTTATGGACAGAATTTCTAGGCGCAGTCAAGGCGTTGAGGGGTTCCGGTTTGGTGACCGCAGGATTAGGTCTCTGCTTTTTGCAGATGATGTGGTCCTGATGGCTTCATCTGGCCGGGATCTTCAGCTCTCGCTGGATCGGTTCGCAGCCGAGTGTGAAGCGACCGGAATGAGAATCAGCACCTCCAAGTCCGAGTCCATGGTTCTCGCCCGGAAAAGGGTGGAGTGCCATCTCCGGGTTGGGGAGGAGACCCTGCCCCAAGTGGAGGAGTTCAAGTACCTAGGAGTCTTGTTCACGAGTGGGGGAAGAGTGGATCGTGAGATCGACAGGCGGATCGGTGCGGCGTCTTCAGTAATGCGGACGTTGTACCGATCCGTTGTGGTGAAGAAGGAGCTGAGCCAGAAGGCAAAGCTCTCAATTTACCGGTCGATCTACGTTCCCATCCTCACCTATGGTCATGAGCTTTGGGTCATGACCGAAAGGATAAGATCACGGGTACAAGCGGCCCAAATGAGTTTCCTCCGCCGGGTGGTGGGTCTCTCCTTTAGAGATAGGGTGAGAAGCTCTGCCATCCGGGAGGAACTCAAAGTAAAGCCGCTGCTCCTTCACATCGAGAGGAGCCAGATGAGGTGGTTCGGGCATCTGGTCAGGATGCCACCCGAACGCCTCCCTAGGGAGGTGTTTAGGGCACGTCCAACCGGTAGGAGGCCACGGGGAAGACCCAGGACACGTTGGGAAGACTATGTCTCCCGGCTGGCCTGGGAACGCCTCGGGATCCCCCGGGAAGAGCTAGACGAAGTGGCTGGGGAGAGGGAAGTCTGGGTTTCCCTGCTTAGGCTGTTGCCCCCGCGACCCGACCTCGGATAAGCGGAAGATGATGGATGGATGATGGATGGATGGATATATTTATGTATAAAAAATAGGAATTTGCATGGACCTTTGGCAAAGTCAGTTCTGATTTCTGTCACGGGGCCTCAGTGGGACTGTCAGGGTCCTATAAATCATGGAATATGTTTATTAAAACATAATATTTGGTTTTCTTCGTACATCTGCAGTCGGCTGTGTTTTAGCTTCTTCTAAATCAATCAATCAATGTTTACTTATATAGCCCTAAATCACTAGTGTCTCAAAGGGCTGCACAAACCACTACGACATCCTCGGTAGGCCCACATAAGGGCAAGGAAAACTCACACCCAGTGGGACGTCGGTGACAATGATGACTATGAGAACCTTGGAGAGGAGGAAAGCAATGGATGTCGAGCGGGTCTAACATGATACTGTGAAAGTTCAATCCATAATGGATCCAACACAGTCGCGAGAGTCCAGTCCAAAGTGGATCCAACACAGCAGCGAGAGTCCCGTTCACAGCGGAGCCAGCAGGAAACCATCCCAAGCGGAGGCGGATCAGCAGCGCAGAGATGTCCCCAGCCGATACACAGGCAAGCAGTACATGGCCACCGGATCGGACCGGACCCCCTCCACAAAGGAGAGTGGGACATAGAAGAAAAAGAAAAGAAACGGCAGATCAACTAATCACTAATCCTCCATGAAGACAAAATAAGGTGGGTTTCTTACAAATATCAAGATGGCGGCGAGGAGGCGTGGACTGCGAGCAAGCAGCGAGGCACAGCGCTCTGTAATCGACCCCGCAAATATTAACAGGTGTGTGGATTGACCAGCTGGACACAATTTAAATCTCCTCTCACACTGGATAAAAGGGCCGTAAACGCAAATCTGGAGCGGAAGAGCGAGCAGAAAAACGGGAAGACTGCAAAGAAAACCGGCAAGAGACTTAAATATTGCAAAGTAAAAGTAGTCTACACCTGCTGGACAGAATGTCATTCCTTGGTGGTCCTGAGAACCCGCACGACGACGGCTAGAGATTGTCACAATCATTATCACTGCAGGACGAGAAATAGTTAAACATGCTTCACTACACACCGGAGGAGGATACAGTAGCTCACCGGCGTCACAATGTAAACAAACATCACGGGTGGATCCACACCTGACATCCACTGTAATGATACCAAGTACAATAGCGTATTTAGTTGAAATGTATATTATGTTTATCCATCCATCCATTTTCTACCGCTAATTCCCTTTTTTGGGGTCGCGGGGGCGCTGGCGCCTATCTCAGCTACAATCGGGCGGAAGGCGGAGTACACCCTGGATAAGTCGCCACCTCATCGCAGGGCCAACAGAGATAGACAGACAACATTCACACTCACATTCACACACTAGGGAGCATTTAATGTTTATAAAGTCAGGAAATACGTCCCTGGACACATGAGACTTTGAATATGACCAATGTATGATCCTGTAACTACTTGGTATCAGATCGATACGTAAATGTGTGGTATCATCCAAAACCATTGTTTTTTTTATCAAACAACAGAAGAATAGGTGATTTTTACATTTTAACAGAAGTGTAGTTAGAACATGTTAAAAAAGATAGTAAGCAGATAACAACAGTAAGTGAACAAGTCGATTATTTTTTTTACAGTTTGTCCTTCATAATGTGTACAAAATAATAGGTAGATAAATGACAAAATATGTTACTGTATACATCAGCAGACTAATTAGGAGACTTTGTTTGTTTACTTACTACTAAAAGACAAGTTGTCAAGTAAGTTCACTGTTTTATGTGAGGACAAACTTACAATAATAAACTGTGATGGACTCCTGCGGTTGTCGTGCGGGTTCCAAGGACCATCAAGGAAGGACATAGCTTTGCAGGTTTGACTCTTGTTTATTTTTTCAAATACAACTCCTTGTCTGCTGTCTGGATGCTTTTCAGCTCCTTCTCTCCTGCTCCTCCTCCATCGCCTTCAGTCGGCCGCGTCTTCGTCGTCTGCGGCTTGCTCTCTGTCGATAGTCGGGTACTGCTGCTGGTTCTCCTACTTCTTCTGCCACGATGCCTCCCCTTCTCCCCTTTTATACAGCCAGAGGAGATAAGATGATTGTGTGCCGTTGTGCGAGCCACGCACCCCGCCTCTCCGCTCCACCGCTTTCTCCGCCTCCTTGCCGCCATCTTGGGCAGGGCTCAAGCGTGCTCCGCCTCTCCACATAAACATATATTTAATGTACCCTAAAATTTTTTTGTCCAAATAAAGCCAATTTTTGGTGGTCCCCTTTATTTAGAAAAGTATCAAAAAGTATTAAAATAATTTTGGTAACGGCACCAGTACCAAAATATTGGTATTGGGACACCACTGTAGCACACATAGAAGCAACAAAACTTGCAAAGGAGGGAAGGACGTGGGAGCGCTAGTCAGCCATCCATCGGGATTCAAACGTCAAGTTTCTTGATTTCCATAACTGAACATTTTGTAAATTGAGGTTGTATTGTGTAGGAGTAAAGTGAAGTCTTATTCTGAACTCAATCCGAGCAGATTCCAGATGAATGTTTGGAATTCGTACCACAGTTTTCGGGTCACAGTCAGTCTGAGTTGGCACATGATATGCAACCACTTGTTGATTTGTCCGTTTGTTTTAGTTCGGAGCGGGCCGGTAGGAGAAAAGCCATGTAAACCATATCCTTGAACTCAATCCCCAGCAATCAAAGAGCCCTCCGACAGTCGCCGCTAACAACATCAGCCATGATGGGCTCCGGCGAGTCGTGGAGCTACAACCGTCCTCCCTTGTTCCGAGACATGAAAGACCGCGGAGGCTTGTCGGGATGCTGCGTCGGCCGTGACAAAAGGAGGGCAACCTTGCATGCGAGGAGGACGAGGAAGAAGAGGAAGGGAGGGATGGTGTGTCAGAGTGAGATGTCTGACATGCAGCACACTTCTTTGACCCGGCAGGCCCAGGACGGCTCCCGAGTAGACAGCGGCCAGGAGGGGATGGAGAAGAAAGGGAGAGGTCAAGTGTGGGGGGAGGAGGGAATTGCCATCATTTTAACTTCAATTCACTGATTTTTGCACAATAGCTCAGTGAACGGTTTCAAAAATAGGGAATTTATATATATATATATATATATATATATATATATATATATATATATATATATATTAGGGGTGTGGGGAAAAAATAGATTCGAATACGAATTGAATCGTTTACGTTGTGCGATTCAGAATCGATTCTCATTTTAAAAAAATCAATCAATCAATCAATCAATGATTATTTATATAGCCCCAAATCACAAATGTCTCAAAGGACTGCACAAATCATTACGACTACAACATCCTCGGAAGAACCCACAAAAGGGCAAGGAAAACTCACACCCAGTGGGCAGGGAGAATTCACATCCAGTGGGACGCCAGTGACAATGCTGACTATGAGAAACCTTGGAGAGGACCTCAGATGTGGGCAACCCCCCCCCCCCCCTCTAGGGGACCGAAAGCAATGGATGTCGAGCGGGTCTAACATGATACTGTGAAAGTTCAATCCATAGTGGCTCCAACACAGCCGCGAGAGTTCAGTTCAAGCGGATCCAAGACAGCAGCGAGAGTCCCGTCCACAGGAAACCATCTCAAGCGGAGGCGGATCAGCAGCGTAGAGATGTCCCCAACCGATACAGGCGAGCGGTCCATCCTGGGTCCCGACGAGCGGTCCATCCTGGGTCTCGACTCTGGATAGCCAGTACTTCATCCATGGTCATCGGACCGGACCCCCTCCACAAGGGAGGGGGGGACATAGGAGAAAGAAAAGAAGCGGCAGATCAACTGGTCTAAAAAGGAGGTCTATTTAAACCACTACACAGCAATACCATAACAATGCAATCCAATTCCAAAACCGAACATGACCCAGCAACACTCAGAACTGCAATAAACAGAGCAATTGAGAGGAGACACAAACACCACACAGAACAAACCAAAAGTAGTGAAACAAACATGAATATTATCAACAACAGTATCAATATTAGTTATCATTTCAGCATAGCAGTGATTAAAAATCCTTCATTGACATTATCATTAGACAATTATAAAAATAATAAAAAAGTGTCACACTTGCATGGCATCTCATAAGCTTGACAACACACTGTGTCCAATGTTTTCACAAAGATAAAATAAGTCATATTTTTGGTTCAGTTAATAGTTAAAACAAATTTACATTATTGCAATCAGTTGATAAAACATTGTCCTTTACAATTATAAAAGCTTTTTTTTTTTTAATCTACTACTCTGCTAGCATGTCAGCAGACTGGGGTACATCCTGCTGAAATCTATGTATTGAATGAATACACAATCCTTTTCAATCGGAAAAATATCCTTTTTGAATCGAGAATCGAATCGAAAAAAATCGATAAATTATCGAATCGTGACCCCAAGAATCGATATTGAATCAAATCGTGGGACACCCAAAGATTCACAGCCCTAATATCATATATATATATGTATATATATATATAATATATATATATATATATATATATATATATATATATATACACACACACACACACACACACACACACACACACACACACACACACACACACACACACACACACACACACACACACACACACACACACACACACACACACACACACAGAGCGTTTTAGCAACAATGGTCAAAAGCCAAGATTTGTCAACAAATATGGTCAAATATTTGTAAGTAAATACTGTGCATAAATATATTTACTTTGTTTTGTATAGAAATTGCTGACTTCGTTATGTCTTTTGTATTCATGGTCATGTTTTCTTTTGTTGTTGTCTGAGATTAACTCCGTCGATCAAAGCTTGTTCGATACATTTTAAGTTGAATTTTGATTCATTGTGTGCAATGTTTGACGTGGATAATGTGACATTGCTGTTTGGGTAAACATCTACAGTTAATCGTCTAAAATTAATTTAAAAAAAAAATCCTTTTTATATATGTAAAATACACAATGGGGGTTTTTAACGTTTCTATGTTCAGTCTTACAAACCTAAATAATGTAAGGAAATAAAAGTCAGGAAGGAAAATCATTCAAAAGAAGGAAAAAACGTCCAACAAGAACTGGAGCTTCTGTTTCTTCGTAGTGTTAACTAGCTGCACACGCTGGAAACGAGTAGCGAGGGCAGGATGATGAGTTTAAGAAAGTTTACTTTACAATTAAGTAAATGAAGTCCAACTTGCTTCATTTAGTAGTCATGTAGCTCTGATTTAGACTCCACGACCTGTGTTCGCGTGTCAAGCGTGATGTAAAGGTGGCACTTGTATAAACACTGCACCATCGCTCACAGCCCATAGCGGACATTCTCATGCAAAAAGCCGTGACTCAATAACAGCAGCTGACTGGCGTGCGGCAGAAGTGGTACAATCAATGTTTGGATGTACGCTCCGACTGTACTTACAGTATGCATATTGATCACATGTGACCTGCCTGGTTCTGACCTGAACCCTCTGAACCTGAACTGACACATATGACACATACAGTTCCTAATGGGAACCCGCTGAGCTGGAAAAGGGAAAGTGATGCAGGAATATTTCCTAATTGGGCTCAGTTTCTGGAATATTTGTGTTTGTTTGTGGCTGGCAAGGAGCTGCATATCATCTGCCGCGGTGTACACACTTCATCTTTGGACTCAGTCTGCTGCCATCATCTTCTTATTTGCATGCATCAAACAACATCTTTACTGGCACTTCAGCTTTTTTTGTTTGTTTGTTGCCTTCATCAACACTGAAATACTCACTGATGCAACTTTCCATTCCATTGAAGCGAGACATTTCTTGTCTGCTCCTATATACTGTATATATATATATATATATATATATGTATATATATACAGTATATATATGTCTTGATTGGATTATCCAGAGAATAGTGCTCGATACCGTGGTAGAGCGCAATATGTATGTGTGGGAAAAAAATCACACGACTACTTCATCTCTACAGAAGTGTTTCATGAGGGGTTCCCTCAATCATCAGGAGATTTTAATGGAAGCATTCACATACAATGGTTTGTATAGGGCACAGAGTGGGTGGGTACAGGCAGGCGTAGGGGCGTGGTGATTGGCTCATGTGTTACCTAGGAGGTGTTTCCGTCTGTGGCGGCATGTTGAAATGATTTCACTGCGCTTGTTGAGGGCTGACAGGGTTGGGTGATATATAACAAACAGGTTCTCTTTTAAGCATACGTTGCATATTTTATTACCACTGTTGTAAGGTGTGCTGGATGCAAGAATTTGCCATGTTGTTGAATATTCAACATTATTGTCTTTGAGGTTCCAAATGTGTTTGCTGAGTTCTGTAGAGTCCCGCAAAGTCTGGTTTCTAAAGGAGGCCTTGTGATTGTTCCATCTGGTTTTGAACGCTCCTTCGGCTAATCCTACGTACGTGTCGGATGTGTTAATGTCCTTGCGTGTTACCTTTGCTTGGTAAACGACTGATGTCTGTAAGCACCCCCCGTTGAGAGGGCAATCAGGTTTCTTGCAACAGTTACATTCCTTATTGGTTTCAGAGTCGTTTAGTCTGGGGGTAGGCAGTCCTTTTGTAATTGCTTTATTGTGGTTTGAAATGATGTGTTGTATGTTATTCATACAGCTGTAGCTCAATTTAATGTTGTTCTTGTTGAATATTTTTCTTAGGGTGTTGCCTTTGGGGAAGTGTTTGAGGAACTTGTGGCTGATGTTGGTTGAGACGTTTTTGCTGAATGGCGGGTCGTACCAAATGATGTTGTTTCGTTTTCTGCTCTTTTTTGGTTGGTTTCCTGGAGTGGGTTCATAGGTGAGGTTGAAGTTGTATCCGCTTTCATAAAGCGCTTTCTGGTACGGCGGGGTTGCTTGGTCGAATTCAGCTTTGCTAGATGACAGCATCGATAGCCTTTTATTAATTCCGGTAGGTATTCCATTCGTGGTGGTGGGTGGGTGGTTGCTGTCATGGTGCACGTATTGGAGTGTTGTGTTGGGTTTCGTGAATGGTTGGTTGCTGTTATTTCTCAGGTTGAAAGTGACGTCGAGGAAGTTGACGGTTTGCTTGTTGGCTTCAATCGGGATCCGTAGGCCGTTTTCTTTGAAGATTTGGCATATGCGCTTCTTGGTGTTCTCGCTGCTCCTTGGCGAGGCGCGGCACACTGCCAGTCCGTCATCACGGTAAATACCAAGGTTCAGGTTGAGGCTAGCAAGCTGGGAGAGGAGGAAACTCCCAACTGGTTCACACGTTCCTGCTCCGTGTGTATATATATATATATATATATATATATATATATATATATATATATATATATATATGTATATATATATATGTGTGTGTGTGTGTGTGGTTTATACTACTCATCTGACTATTGCTTCATTGTGGCAGACATGCTTTGCTGGTGCCCCCTGTGGTGTGGAGGCAGTACAGCACACAACCAACCCTAGTTTGCATGGTTTATTTAATCCCATCATGATGATGTTGGGTGGGCCAAATCAGTAGACCAGGACCGGTCTTGACGGTTACGTAGAGTCATAAGTCCTGGTAGTTATGGTAGATAGTTGCAGACAATATGTCCAGGTGGCCTCAGGGATCTGGCGTGTGTGCAGCAGTCCACGTGCACACGCATGGCTGCTAGACCGTCTAAAGCGTAGTGACACCGGCCCAGTGGCACTATCTCCCTGACACACACGCTCAGCATCACGCTAGGCCTCCCACTTCCTGTCCCTCTTTCACCACGTTTAGCCAGCGCCACTAAAACCTGGAATCAGTCGCTCAAGGAAACTGCAACGTTTTTGTTTTTTTTGTTTTCCTGTCCTGACTTGATTGATGGATGGCTTTTACCAGGAGTCATGCTTTCTCCGTTTTCCGTGCAAAACTGAGCAGAACTCTTGTTGGCCTTGGTGAGTGATGATCTCAGGTCAGTGGAGTGTCTAACCAAACATGGCACTCACACGTAAAGACACTTTATCCCTTTGCTCATTTTGGAAAAATACTTTTTATCCGAGTTGGAAATATCGTACGAACCCAAAGTTGTCATTTTGTGTAAATAGTAAATAAAAAAAAGATTACAATGATTTACAAATCCATGCAATGCAATGCAATGAATAAGTGTAATTGTAGCTGGGTTTGTAGAGCGGCCGTGCCAGCAACTTGAGGGTTGCAGGTTCAATTCCCGCTTCCGCCATCCTAGTCACTGCCGTTGTGTCCATGGGCAAGACACTTTACCCACCTGCTCCCAGTGCCACCCACACTGCTTTAAATGTAACTTAGATATTGGGTTTCACTATGTAAAGCGCTTTGAGTCACTAGAGAAAAGCGCTATATAAATATAATTCACTTCTTTTTTTTTTGTTTGTTTTGCTCTATTTTCATGTGAAGTTGTAGTTTCCATGCTCTCATGTCTCGTGTGACTGATGGCCACACGCAATGCACCTCTCCTCCACTAGGGGGCGGTTGTGGTCATTTCATCCCCTTTAGTTATTTTGGAATGTAAATACAGTAGAATTAGAGGCTCAATTAATTGATTACCTAATAATATATGCAGTACTAGAGAAAGAAAATAACACAAAAATGTCTACCACAACCATAATGAGCAACATAAAAACGACAGTAGCACAGCGTCAGGTGCGATTTGTGACGGACCCCAAGATGCAGAGATGGTGGCAGGCCTTCAGCAAGAAAACATTATATAATGTCCGAAAATATAAAAATGGAAGGCAAAACACAAACCAGAACAACAGGAGACAGGTAGCGGGAACAAGAATGGAACCAAGGAACAGCTCACAAGCGACGAGGAACCAGGGAGAACTGGAGACAGAAAGCAGTCCACGGCATAAGACAACGACAAGTCGTAACGACAATAATCCACCTCTGACTGTAGGACAAAGCAGGTTTAAATTGGATTGGGCTGATTGACACCAGGTGTGGCCAGGTGCCAATCAGCTGCAACTGAGGGGAAACAGCAGTCAAGGAGAAAAGCAGGAACAGGAAACAAAGACATACACAGAGGAAAAACTGAAACAAAACCAAACTGTCAGGGACAAGCCTGACACACAGTAGGCCCAAGTATTCATCAAGCACCACCGCAATGGCTTTGATGTCCAACTTTCTACTAATAAATAATTCATTTAACTTAATAATATACGCAGGACTCGAGAAATATAAATAATACACATATACCACACATATAATTAAAGTACAGTAGCACAGTAGGCCCAAGTAATCATCAAAATGTCCATCTTTCGACAAAAAAATAATTAATTTAACTGAAAAGTATATGCAGGACTAGAAAAATATGAATAACACAAACATGTATACCATAATCTTAATTAGCAAAATTAAAGTACAGCAGCAAGGTAGGCCCAAATATTCATCAAGCACCACCACAATGACCACAGTAGCTTTAATGGCCATCGTTCACTTAAAAATAAATGCAGGACTACAGAAATATAAACAACACCCAAATGGCTACCACAAACATAATGAGCAAAATTAAAGTACAGTAGCACAGTAGGCCCAATTATTCATCAAGCACCAAAACAATGGCTTTAATGACCATCTTTCAACAAATAAATATATAATTTAACTTGAAAAAACATATGCAGTAAGAGAGAAATATAAACAACACAAAAAATGGCTACCACAACCATAATGAGCAAAATAAAAGTACAGTAGCACAGTAGGCCCAAGTATTCATCAAACACCACCACAATAGTTTTAATGTCCATCTTTAAAAAAAAAAAAAAAATTAACTTAATAATATACGCAGGACTAGATAAATATAAATAACACATAAATGGCCTCACAATATGAATGTCCTGCAGTCCTGGGTTCAATCCCAGGCTCGGGATCTTTCTGTGTGGAGTTTGCATGTTCTCCCCGTGACTGCGTAAGTTCCTTCTTCCCACCTCCAAAGACATGCACCTGGGAATAGGCCCCTCCCACCTCCAAAGACATGCACCTGGGGATAGGCCCCTCCCACCTCCAAAGACATACACCTGGGGATAGGTTGATTGGCAACACTAAATGGTCCCTAGTGTGTGAATGTTGTCTGTCTATCTGTGTTGGCCCTGTGATGAGGTGGCGACTTGTCCAGGGTGTACTCCGCCTTTGTAGCTGAGATAGGCGCCGACACCCCCCGCGATCCCAAAAAGGGAATAAGCGGTAGAAAATGGATGGATGGATGGATGGAAACATAATGAAAAAAATTAAAGTACAGTAGCACAGTAGGCAAAAGTATTCATCAAGTACCAACACGATGACCACAATGGCTTTAATGTCCACCTTTCAACAAATAAATAATTAATTTAACTTAAAATATGCAGGACTAGAGAAATATGAACAACAGAAACAAGTGGCGTTCCTCAAGGGTCCATCTTAGGTCCTCTCTTTGTTTTAATCATTTGGACTATCTGACTGGTTCAGCTCAAAAACTGCATGCAGTCAGTTCTTCAAAACTCTATTTTTTTAAGTCCGGCCCCTCAGCCCTCAGCTTTCTGGAACTGTGACAATCTGGTGGATCATCTCCACTTTGACACTCCTGAAGAGTTGATGGCAGAAGTCCAACTCATCTCCCCACAGGCCAGGGATGTTTCGTCTCTGCGTTCACACGCCATTAAGCGTGGAAAGAGGACCAGAGTCAAGGTGACGTTAACCTCTGGAATCTCTTTTACTGAAGCACACGCACGCTTTATGGATTTATGTTGTGGTTTACTTAGAAGTTGTCTTCACAGTCGCAGCAGCTTCCCACACCGACCCCTGAACACTCACAAATACTTCAGTAATCCCCCAGGGGAAATTAACATTCTCAGCACAATCCCAATCAAGAACCGACAAACATTACAGGGAGACAGAACAGGATCAAACATTACAGGGAAACAGAACAGGATCAAACATTACAGGGAAACATAACAAGATAAAACCTTACAGGGAGACAGAACAGGATCAAACATTACAGGGAAACATAACAAGATAAAACCTTACAGGGAGACGGAACAGGATCGAGCATTACAGGGAGACAGAACAGGATCAAACATTACAGGGAGACAGAATAGGGTCAAACATTACAGGGAGACAGAATAGGATCAAACATTACAGGGAGACAGAACAGGATCAAACATTACAGGGAGACAGAACAGGATCAAACATTACAGGGAAACATAACAAGTTAAAACATTACAGGGAGACGGAACAGGATCGAGCATTACAGGGAGACAGAACAGGATCAAATATTACAGGGAGACAGAATAGGGTCAAACATTACAGGGAGACAGAATAGGATCAAACATTACAGGGAGACAGAACAGGATCAAACATTACAGGGAGACGGAACAGGATCAAACATTACAGGGAGACAGAATAGGGTCAAACATTACAGGGAGACATAACAGGATCAAACATTACAGGCAGACATAACAAGATGAAACATTACAGGGAGACAAAACAGGATCAAACATTACAGGGAGACGGAACAGGATCAAACATTACAGGGAGACAGAATAGGGTCAAACATTACAGGGAGACAGAATAGGATCAAACATTACAGGGAGACAGAACAGGATCAAACATTACAGGGAGACAGAACAGGATCAAACATTACAGGGAAACATAACAAGTTAAAACATTACAGGGAGACGGAACAGGATCGAGCATTACAGGGAGACAGAACAGGATCAAACATTACAGGGAAACATAACAAGTTAAAACATTACAGGGAGACGGAACAGGATCGAGCATTACAGGGAGACAGAACAGGATCAAATATTACAGGGAGACAGAACAGGATCAAATATTACAGGGAGAAAGAACAGGATCAAACATTACAGGGAGACAAAACAGGATCAAACATTACAGGGAGACGGAACAGGATCAAACATTACAGGGAGACAGAATAGGGTCAAACATTACAGGGAGACATAACAGGATCAAACATTACAGGCAGACATAACAAGATGAAACATTACAGGGAGACAGAACAGGATCAAACATTACAGGGAGACAGAACAAGATGAAACATTACAGGGAGACAGAACAGGATCGAACATTACATGGAGACAGAACATGATCAAACATTACAGGCAGACATAACAAGATCAAACATTACAGGGAGACGGAACAGGATCGAACATTACAGAGAGACAGAACAGGATCAAACATTACAGGGAGACGGAACAGGATCAAACATTACAGGGAGACGGAACAGGATCAAACATTACAGGGAGACAGAATAGGGTCAAACATTACAGGGAGACATAACAGGATCAAACATTACAGGCAGACATAACAAGATGAAACATTACAGGGAGACAGAACAGGATCAAACATTACAGGGAGACAGAACAAGATGAAACATTACAGGGAGACAGAACAGGATCGAACATTACATGGAGACAGAACATGATCAAACATTACAGGCAGACA